>NC_056725.1:1901768805-1901791305 GCF_019279795.1 Protopterus annectens
TTGGCAGCATATTTTACGCTGCAGTCCAACGTACAGGTACAGGCACATGATACGGACAGTGCTAGCAGCGACGAGTCGTATCCAGAAGCAGAAGTATCCAAAAGTGCTCAAGTGAGGTCAAAGGTGAAGCTAGTTGTTCTACTACCAAACAAACTTTGACAGATATTCCAGCTGCTGCCGAGAAAGAAGTATCTGAATTTAAACCACTGACTGATGATCCCTGAGATTGGCCATCTATAATATCATACAGACAAGTATGTGACATTGTTGAACATGGCCCACCACAGCAGAATAAAAGTTATGGATTTCCATTAAATGAGGAAAGACGGAGGTTTGTTACTGAATTAACATTCCAATTAAGTACTCATTTCTATCGAACCATGGCGAACGGTGAGACAATAAGACATTCATGGTTAATGTACTCAGTCCAGAAAGATGCCATTTTTTGTTTTTGTTGTAAATTATTTGGCACTAGCAGCATACCGCTACATAGTGGAACATCTGCTTGGAAAACACTGTCAAAAAGACTTCAGCAGCATGAAACAGGCAAAGGTCATCAACACTATATGGTGAAATGGTTTGACCTTCTGTCAGGCATAATAATCCGTACATCTACTGACCAAGTCGAATTGCAGTCTTTTATGAAAGAAAGAGATTTTTGGAGAGATGTTGTCAAATGCATGATTGATGTAATTATTTTCTTATCCAAAAGAAACTTGTCATTTTGAGGAAGTAATAAAAAGCCTGGTGATCGTTTGAATGGCAACTTTTTGTGACTGTTTGAATTGTTGCAAAGTATGATACTGTCCTTAGTGAACTTTTACAGAGGATTAAGAAGGCAGAGACACATGTTCAGTACCTCAGTCCACAGATCCAAAATGAGCTGATTCAACTTGTTGCCAGTAACATTCAAGAGGCCAACATAGCGCAGCTTAAAAACGTAAAATATTACTCAGTTATTTTGGACTACACTCCCGAAGTGTCACATGGAGAACAGATGTCAGTGGTGTTACGCTTTGTTGAGTGCAGCGGTGATGGTGTCAATATTCATGAAGTGTTTGTTGGTTTTCTTAATGTTCATGATACAACTGGCAAGGGCTTATTGGAAGCGTTTTCTTGAAAAGGCAGACAACTTAGGAATCGACTTGCTGACATGAGAGGCCAAGCTTATGATAATGGCTCCAATATGAGAGGAAAGAATAAAGGAGTTCAAGCCCGCATGCTAGAAATAAATGACCATGCATTGTATGTACCATGTGGAGCTCACACTTGGAATCTTGTAATCTCAGACGTGGCAAAGTCATCGAAATATGCCGTTGACTTTTTTGGTCTGACCAACAGAATATATGTTGTCTTTTCGTCACCTTCACATTTGGATATACTTCAAGAACATATGCCAATATCTGTTAAAGGGTTATTGGACACTCATTGAGAGGCGAGAATTGATGCTGTGAAGCCATTGCATTATCACCTTGAAGAATTGTGCAATGCTTTCTCATCTTTGTGAGAACATGTGCTCGAAAAGAAAGATGGCAATACAGTAACAGAAGCCGGTGCGCTTTTAGACCATGTTACTATGTGGCCTTTTATTCTGACGTGGTGCGATATACTGTTTCACATCAATAAAACCAGCAAATTAATTCAGTCACCAGATGTTTCAATTGATATCCTGCAGGCAGATGTCTGTGCTACAATGAAGTTTTTGTAAGACTATTGAAATACAGGATATAACTCTGTAGTCACGAATGCAAGTGAAAGAGAAGAGCATATGGGTATTGTGCAGGTGTTTCCAGAAACCAGTGTACCACATAAGAAGAGAATGTTTGATTACGAATGTGCTGATGATTCGAGTCATCTTTCTGCCGAAGAAAAATTCAAATCGCATTTCTTTCTTGTTCTCACTGATCAGGACATATCTTCTGTTTTGTCGCGATTTGACCAACTTGTGGAGTGGTATAAGTTGTTTGTATTTCTGTACAATGCTAACAGCCTGAAGGAGTATCACACAGAAAATGAACTGGAGAATCACTGCAAAAAATTTTGAAAGAAAAATGGAAGACATTGATGCTGACAAACTCATAATGGAATTGAATTGTTTTATTTTATGTCATCAAGAAAGAGACGCGACTTGTCACAGCTAACACTTTTTTAATGTACATATACAAGAACAGCCTTCAGGAGGTATATCAGAATCTTTGCATTTGCATCAGAATTCTTCTGGCCACCCCAGTTACTGTCGCCGGTGCTGAAAGGAGCTTCAGCAGAATGAAACTAATCAAGAATATCTTGTACTCAACCATGACAGATGACAGGCTTTCTGTGCTTGCAGTTATCTCAATCGAAAACAAAATTGCCAGATCTCTGGACTATGACGCACTGATTAACCAATTTGTGGAAAACAAGGCTCGAAAGAAGCGCTTTGGGTAAATACGCTAATGGTGTATGGAATACATGTACACTGTAGGCCTATGTATACATAATATGAACCCTGTATATATGTTAGCATGCTAAGAAGACATTTGTCAACTTGTTCTGTTCCAGACATGTTTTGTTAATAATTTGTATGCAGTTTTGTGTGCATTATGCTAAGTGAACAGTCATGGACCAACTGCACTGCAGTGCAACTTTTAGAATTACATTTCATGTATTCCATTAATGATGACTACATCATACATGAGTTCATTGGGTGAAAGCAGTCTTTTGACATGCATATTTACACAATTGAAGAACTGGATTTATTATTATAGTTACACTATAGTAAGCACTAAGCTCTAGTAGTTTAGGATTATTTTTAGCTTGGTCTTGAGTAAGCACTAAGCTCTAGTAGTTTAGGATTAATTTTAGCTTGGTCTTAAGGCATTTGTTGATGTGTGTGGACATTGTGGCCAATAAAATGTTAATTTCAGAGGGATAGTGTAAAGGGCCCCGGACATATGTTCGGAGGGGGACACATTCTTTGTTGCTACGGCCTTGGTCATACCAAGTAAGAGAAAGTTTAGGTGAAGTATAATTTAATGGTGTGCAAGGCAGGTATGTTGAGTGCAACAGAGTACATAGAGGAGCATTTGGCTGTGCACAAATGAAACATGAGTAACTGGAATGTGAAGGTGTTAATTACAACTACCTAGCTGATTCATTTCTTTGTCTATCTTTGTAAAGATTTCAGAATCTTGCTAACCATCTTAAACCTTCAATCCATCTCTAGAATAATCGTACTCTTTATTATGTGATGCTCAGTCTTCTCACTTATTTTTGAAGGCTTCCATTTATAAGCTATATCCCCTCTCACTGAACCTTTTCTGTTTCCAAAATAAGAAACTGTTTTTCATATGCTTGGGATGCCACCATAAAATGAATGGAATTACTGATGAAGCAGCAGATGATTAAGATCGTGCGGATGGGCTGTTGCTAATCAGGAACTTGGACTATGCCGTGCCCAGGTTCTTCTTACTTTATCTGAACAACATTCCAGCTGTAATTTCTGCCTCTTGTTTCCTCATTTTGCATATAAATATCAGTTCCTGGCATTGATTCACAATACACATGCCATTACTTTTTTTGTGTGTGTCATTAGTGTTAACCTTTGTGATAACACTATTTTTTCAGAGATTCTCAGACCATTTGTTACAGTTTCATTTTTATGAGAACATTTACACACTTACCTTAATGTACCGTCGGCGATTTATGTAAATGTGGACTAGCGACCTGAATGTGACCAGGCATTTCCTCATCTTCTTGTACCGTTGCCTTTGTATGAAAAAAAAAACACATTAAACAGTTGAACAGTCACATAATTCACCATCAAGTACAGTTGTGGTTACAAGTTCCAATTTTTCATAGTGCTAAGATAAATAATTACTTTTTTAACTTTTTTGTAAAAAATATTTATTTTGTTCTTTACTAATTTATCACTACACTATTACATATAAATAAAGCATAATGTAGCTCTTTCTCTTCTTCTGTTGCATTTATATCTTAGCTGGCTTTCTTGGTGAACAACCAGTTTGTTTGGGATTAAATATATTGGCTTTTACATCATGCTGGCATCCTATTTAATTTTTTTTGTCCCTGAAGAAACCTATATAGCAAGGTGGATGTACCTTTTTCCGCCTTCCCTCCATTGGGGTTATAAACCTATTGAGTCTGTGTGGCTTCACATTAATTTTACTGTGTACTGTCATTTACTGCTGACTTCTTTCCCTCTCACTGGGTCATAAACCTTTTCAGTCTTGGGGAATTTGCAACTCTTTTTTTTTTTTTTTTGTTGCTGTTATTTAATCCAAATTTCAAGACACTTGATACAGCATACAGGTAGAGTGTATGAGGCAGAGTCCCTGAGGCTAATTTTAACTTTATAAAAAGCAACTCTACAAAAATTTAATTTAAACAAAAATAAATAACTTATTACAGAATGTTTAGGGCATAACAGAGAATGAGATCCATGGATTGCCTCTAGAAAAAAGATACTGCTGCTCTGCCCAGATCTTTTGAAAGTAAGCCCTTAGTAGTCTGTAGAATACCAAGTATAGTAACAGGGCTTTGAGTCGATCCACGTAGAACATGTTGCTTAGGCCTTGCATCCTTTTAATAATATATCCCTGTGGGCATTTCAATTGTTGCATGTGTCTGGACTGATAATGCCAAAGGGGGTATTATAGTATTATATTCAATGACTGGTCTAATGTGGGTTGAGTAAAGGGAGACAATGCTATCCCTAGATCTAAACACAATCCCTCTGTTTATAAGTTGTGCAATATATAGTGGTCATTTCTTACAACAATGGATGCATGTTGGTCAAAAGTTAGGTCATTGTCCATATAAATTCCCAAGTCCCAAACAACTGGGTCAAATCTTATGGGCATATTGTCAATGTGGTAGTTCTGTGAGGTAGATGATGCCCCATAGGATACAATAACACATTTTTGGCATTTAGTTTTTGTCCATGATTTTGGCACCAGTTATTTATTTGGGAGAAACCTTCCTGCAGGATGGCTAAGTCACTTGGGGATTCAGTGACTACTCCTACCTTGCAGTCATCTGCAAACTTAGCCAGAACACTTTCCTAGAGAGAACCATGGGGGGACTCCTCTGGTGACTGGCCTCTTTGTGGAAATAACTTCTCCAGTTTGGTTTCCTGAGACAGTGGGCAATCTAGTGGGTGACTTAAGGGGTTTATTCTCAGTTTATTTATCTTTTCTACTGTGCCTGAGTGGGGAATTGTGGCAAAAGCTTTGGTCAGGTTGATGCAGCTGTGTGTACTGTTTTGTCTTCATCCGTTGCTTTGGTGACCTTTTCAAAAATCTTTTCCCGCAGTAACACTTACCAGGGACTATGAGAGCTTTATACTTGGAAAAGCATAAAATTAACTTTTTCCTCTACTATGATATTCAACAAAGCAAGAACACAAGGTGGTAGAATCTTGATACATAGAACTTTTAAAATTATTAATTTCTCTTTATGATAATTGTTGCCTTCCTATCATGGAAGCCAGCTGTAAATGTTTTCTACACACTCAGACTCATAAAAAAGAAAACTACATTTCCTGAGCAAAATACATTTAATTTCAGAAAAACAATTAGGATAAGAGCATCATTCTGGTTTCTGGCTGAACTGCCTTCTGTATGTCAGGCTTAAAAAAGTCAATGTGTTCACTTTTTTGCAGTCTGATTATATAGCTAAATTTCCATGGGCAACAGCTGACAGCTCACATAGCCAATTTTTGCCAGTGGAGAGGGGAACCTATGTACTGACAGAGATTTTGGACCAGTCACCTGCATTTTTGCCAGGTACAATACCCTCATGTAAGGATTTACTGAAAGACAGAAAGGATGGATATATTTTATAATGATTCTTGACCTGGGCCTGAAAAGTGACAGTTGTCAGATTCATATAAGTCTGTCTAGTAAGATGAATGTGCTTTAAATTTCAAATCAAAATAATGAAGGCTGTTTTCACTAGTGCTTTTGCAGCCTCATAACTTCAAAGTTTTTACATAGTTTGTCTCTTATTTTGAACATTCAGAATGTGTGACCCATCTTTATGAGCTATAATGATAAAATGTTCAAATATTGTCTTCATTATAATTTTGCAGCATAGCTGAGGAATTATCATTTGCACAGAACTGAACGATGGTGGTGTACCAATTCATATCTGTGCTTAACAAGTTTTAAATACATCAGCAGCTTATGCATTAGTTAAAGGTTCCCTAGATATACACTAGAAAAGCCATTTTAACCAATTATCAGAGTGGAGCAGAGGGAAGGCCACTTGGAAACATGACTGTGGAACATCATATTAAGTACAGGTAAATATATATATATTTTTTAAATCAAGGAGCTATTTTTAAATGTTTTGGGGAAAGTCACTAGTAGATTGGATAATAACAACTGTGTCAGTGACTTGGGATGGAGCTAGAAGATTTAAATCAGTGGGTAAAACAAATGCATAAAATGTTAAAAAATAATTAAAGGTATGGAGCTCTATAGAACACTTAGAAAACTAATACTTAGCAGTGTCCCTAATGTGAAACAACTTCACAGTGTCCTTTCATTGTGTCTTACTGGTGGTGGGAATTTCTCACTGCTAGGCAAAGAGGAGGTAGTCAAAATGCAATTGGAAATGTAATTAATAATAAGGTACTTACGTATTATCGCAACCAGATTCTGATGGAGTCACTTACTTCTGGCCCTTCAAGCAAACGTTTTGTTTGGGAAATAACATCTACCTTTATTTATGATGTTATGTTTGCAACAGAAAATAACAGAAATGGATAACATTGCCATGTTTAAAAATGATATCTTATTCAGCATGCTGGTGGCTCCGTATGATCAGTACTTCTGCGACTGAAACTCATGTTCATAATCAAGCTGTCTTTCAGTATAATTATTGTTGCACTTGTTAGGTAAGTATTTTTATCACAGCAAACTTTTATGTGCTGGCACCCCTGCTGTAACTTAATCGTTGTTTATAACAGTATAGAAATATATCTGTTACAGCAAAACAGAGATGCTGGTAGACCCCCTAACGGTAATGCGATCAGGAGGTACAACCGAAGCTCCATGTCAAATATGTAGCAGTTTGGCTGAGCAACTCATTCTTTGTAAGATGGTTAGACATACCTACAAAGCTCCCACTTCAGACCCCCACACACCCTCCCCAAAAAAAAGAGCAGGGAAAAAAACATACAGCTTACAATGATTTTTTTGGAATGGTTTCCCGAAGAGAAGGATAGCCTGAGGGCTGCCAAGCAGCACTCGTGTTTAAGTGTCAGGAAAGGACACTGCCAGACAGGAGGAATTTTGATGTTATTGCTCTCCCCATGTGCAAAACAATCCGAAAGAACAGTAGTTAGGACTTTACACACCCCTGTTTTTGTTACCACACATCATTTCGCACAACCGTTACGAGATATGCAACTGCTGAAACTTGGTTGCTCTAATACGTAAGTACCAATAATAATTATTATTTTATTTCAAGAGCAAGATAAAGGTGTACTGGTATCTAATGGCATCTTAAACTGGGGAATAGGCACTGGGAATTAATCATGCATACTGCCTTGACTTGTAAGTTTGTATGGCAATATTATGTCCTCACTGCATGGATGAGGAATTTTTATTTTACACCACTCCAACTACGGATTTACTGGAGTAACCAGTGTATTATTTCAGTTGTTGGATGATATCAGATAGTACATTCACAGAATGGTGCCTCTGGGGTCTGGGTACAGTAGGTCAAGAAACTATAGTTCCATTTACCCTCTAATATGGTGTCAAAGAGAACTAGTGTAGAAAAAGAGAGCTTATATAGTAAGAGCAAATTTCACCCAAACTTTTCTACAGGCCACATTACCATATAGCTATACATCAGTGTTAGGCTCAAGTAATAGGAATGTTTGAGAGGAGAAAATGCACATAAGGCATGAGTACTAAAGTGTGTAGCAACACTTTTCCGCTTTTGTATGAATGTGTGTACATCTGGGGAGCAGAGAGAATCGAAAAGTGATTGGCTGCAGTCTTGATTCTCAGTACTGAATTGGGCATCTGTACCAAATCCCACGCATACCCTTCTGACTGGTCTTTCAGTGTACATTTGTCAGTGTAAAAGTAGGTAAAGCAACCATTTTAAGCCTAGCCAATTACCCCATCCCCCATGTGAGAATCAAACCATACACCTTGTGTCTGTTAGGTCAACACCTTAACCATTATGCCAGCCTCCCATCCATATCTTTCTGCACCCCCCTGCAAACTCTACTACTTGTATGTTTAAATAAATATTAGGCAATCGGTCTGCAGACTATTACACACCTAGCCACAAACCAGAGAGTGGCCAAAATGTGTGAATCAAACCCAGTACCTTGTGTCTGTGATGTAAGCACCTTAACCATTGTACTCTCTATCTGTATGTGTTCAACATGCTATGTATAATTGCACTGCTCTATTATATTGCTATTTCATGTTGCGCATCAGTGCCTATGTCATGGCTGAAAATGATTTTTGGGTAAGTCCACCTATCCAGTTATCAAACAGAAATAAATAAGACCATAATCTGGTGGTAACAAATGTGTTTTTACTTTATTGGTGTTGTGTACAACATTATGACAGAGGCCTTGTTATCTAATTACTTCTTAACAGTATATCTTCTAGTCTGTGCTGAATAGCCTCATTTTACACATTCTTGTTCGATCTGTTTACATAAACCTTTACAGCAGATCTTGTTATTTAACTCCTTAACATTATGTTTGTTAGGTTGTGTTGTGCAGCCTTATTTTATGCATCCATGTGTATTCAGTACACATAAACATTATAATTAGGAACAATTTCTTCTTTTTTTAAATGCTTTTATTAATGCCACATATTTTTAGCAATGACATGGGTGCCTATACAGTTATAGACAAGAAAGCAAAACATTGTAATGAGTTTTCATTAGTATGCATTATACATATGTTTATGTTTTCCTTTTCTAACATGCATAAACTAATCAAGTTCTACCTTCCATTGGGTTCATAAGTTCATAGGTGGTAACCAGGCTAGGTCTTTATACGCCTAGCATTGTGTTCCTGATTTAATACTAGAGAAACCCAATATAAAGGATCTTGCCTAAACTCGAGATCTTAGTTAGCAACAACTGCCAATATCTGGGAGGATCATAGGTGAAATCCCTGGCAAGAATTTACGGTTTCCCATTCAGTCATCCAGGCTACCCGTAAACTGTTTAATGTGAATTGGTAGCCTGGTCCAGAGGATGGCAACCTCATATCTGTCTCTACAGCAGGTCCTATTTATGTCGCAGGCCAGGTTAAGGTCCCTGGAGCATGTGACTCTTGTCCCATTTGACTTGCAGATGGGCAGCATTTCCATTAGGTTTGGATCTGAGATTGCTTTGTAGGTCAGGCACAAGTGTCCTCTAAGTAGTCTGTATGCTACTGAGTACAATGACAGTGTCTTCAGTCTGTCAATGTATGACATGTGCTGGAGACCCTGAAATCTCTGAGGTCTCTCAAGTTGCTGCGGGTGCCTGGTAAGGTACATACCAAAGAGAGCTTTGCACTCAATTATTGGCCTGATGAGGGTTGAGTACAGGTGAGTTATGACCTCTTTCACTTTTGAGGCACTGCCTTTGTTAATGGGGTGTGCAACGTAGATTGCCTTCCTTACCACAGTAGTCACATGGTGGTCAAAGTTTAGGCTACAGTCAACTTCCATTCCCAAGTCTCTCACTACTGAGTTGTTACTTAGGGTATTATTATTTATATGATAGTCTGCAGGGATATTGTTTTTACTGAAGTGGATGAAAATGCATTTTTTAGCACTGAGTCTGAGTCCATGGCTTTGGAACCAATCATTGATTTGTATAAGTCCCTCTTGAAGTATATTGACATTGTTTGTGGATTCAGGGATTGCACCTAATTTACACTCATCAGCAAACTTAGTCAGCCATAGCCCCTCTGTTGTGGCCTGAAGGTCTGAGAAGTATATTCCAAACAATAGGGGGCCCAGCAGTGAACCCTGTGGACCTCCACTTCTGACATGTCTGCTGGCTGAGGTAAGGTCCCCAATTTTGACTGAGTGTGATCTGTTGGTTAGCCAGTTAGCAACTCACCTGACAGCATAAGGGTTGCCTTTGACAAAACCAAACTGTGTCAGATCAAGGGTTTGGAGATCACCTATATCCTTATTTATAAGGTTCATGATGATTCATTCCATGGCCTTATAGAAAAGGTTGGTTAAGCTTATTGGTCTGTACTTCCCAGGGTCTGATGTTGAACCTCCTTTATGAAGAGGGATGACGGTTGCTGTTTTCCATTCAGCAGTGACAAAACCAGTACTCAGACTGTGGTTAAACAGAGTACCTAATAAAGTTGCTAACTAATGTTTTAGACCATTTAAAATGCAACTTGGGATGCCATTCGATCTCATAGAGCCTATGTTTAGGTCTTAGAGAGAGCATTAATGACTTGTTCTTTGGAGATGCAAGGTGAGGGAGATGTAGAGGGAATGCTTTGTGGAATATAAGGAGGGGACAGGGGGGTGAAATTTTCACCAAACCTGTCAGCTCATAGCTTAGCTAGTTTCATAGGATCAATGTGCGTGATGCCATCCACAGCTAGTTCAGCACATGTATGGGTCCTACCTTTTAGGTTACGGATATAGTTGAAGAATGCCTTATGGTTATCCTTAGCTATTGGTGCTAAATTTTTTTAGAAGTTGCCCTTAGACGAGTTTACAAGTTGTCTCATTTGTTTGTTCAAGCATAAGAGGGTGTTCTTCCAGTTGCTGGGACCTCTGTTTTTTAATCTTAGACAGCAGCTTCTTCCTTTTGATGTATAACTAATTAATGCTAGACATACACCAGAGAAGCTTGTTTTTTCTTATTTTAATCCTATTAGGTACAGCTGTGTCAATACAAGTGTTTATACAGGGCATTTGTGCATTCCTTAGTATAGTTGTCAATGCCATCTGTGGGAACAGGAGCTTGGAAGTTATTTATGCCATCCCTTAGGAGGGTATAATTAGCTTTGGTGAAATTTTCTAGCTTGATTTCACCTAAGAGGGGTTCAGGTGTTATAGCTACTTCAAATGTGACTAATTTGAGATCAGATTTAACCATTGAGGTCCTATACTTGTGGTGGTGCAAAGGTCATCAATGTTGGTGAAGACCAGGTTGAGAATATTTGAACCACTTGTGGGGTTGCATACTATTTGTTCCAGGACATTAGTGTTAACAAAGTCCAGGAACCTTTGTGCCAGCATGTTGGTACTCGTGTAAGTTTCCCAGTCAATGGAGGGATAGTTAAAATTGCCCATGACTAGAGTGTTTGCTTGTAATTTGATTGACTCAAGTAGATTCAAATAAGCAGTGTAGGTAGCTTGGTTCATTGAAGAAGGCCTATAGCTAACAATGACTTGATGGGGGGGGGGGTCTTACCCAAGGTTAGTTGAACTTGGAATAATTCCATGGAGTTTTCCTGTCTAACCAGTGCAGAGGTGTATTTATCTTTGATAAAGATAGATACTCTTCCTCCTTTGGTTCTCACACTATAATTTTGTGGTCTGAAAGTATGTAAGACATTGAAGCCTTGCAAGGCTGGGGTACTCTCTGCAGTCCTGAAACAAGTTTCTGTGACTGCACAGACGTCAACTCTCTCCAGGGAGAGGAGTGTTTCCAGAAAGTGCAGTTTCTGATTTACACTCCTAGTGTTTAGCTGCATAACTCTTAATTTATTTGTTAGGTTAGCATGTTTGTGTTTGATAGGTCTCTGGTACATATGAGAGTTTATGTGCTGAGTGCATGGTTTGCATAGGAGGTGTAGTATGTAGGCTGACAACCTGGTCAGTGTTACTATTCTGTGTGAGTGAGAGCAATGATTCCAGATTCTTAGTGCAGTGGGTGATTTAGGAGTAGAGGGTTGTCAGTGTACATTAGGCAGTTGCTACACTACCTAAGGATACCCATGTCAATCAGGTTGGTAGGCGAAATGGACAGAAGCGGACCATAATGCTAGGTTAAATCCTGTTTTCACAGTGGAAGAGAAAATGGTGGGGTGGTGAAGAAAACTGTCTTTGATATTTGAGAAAATGGTGGGGTATGGTATAAATGAGTGCACTAAGTAGGGTCTATACTAATGGAGGGGCTCCATAAAGTGTAAGCACTAACAGTGGGAGACTATGGAGAGAGTTTCTTGTAGAGGATTTAAATCAAAGAGATTTGCTTATATGCAAGTACTGGGAGCCGTGTTTGTGCATCGCTTAAACATGAGGCTTTTATACCAGCAGGATGGAAGACTTTTTTCCTTTCATCTTTATTAAATTTACACATATGACAAAGGCAATCTAACATTTATATAAATGAAAAACATACAAAATTAAAGTTAAACCCTCAGGTCAATCAGATAAAAACACAAAAGCTATGGACCAGTAATTCTCACCTTGGATGGGTTGATTTTGCTCCCTGCCCTCACCAGAGTGCAAAAAAAATTCCAGTGTAAAAACCAGCTGGGTTTGAGCTCGGGTGTAGTCACAAATGCTTTAGAACAGAAGTAAGAGTTAAATTTCACACCTCATTTTCCTGAGCATTATTCTGAAGTATCATATCACAAATTTCATTTATTTCTATGCAATTTGCTCCTTCCCTTTTCTAAAGATCCCACTTCCAATTCTTTTATCTCCTTTATTTACATTTTCTACTAATTACTTTTTTTTGGCAGCAAGCAGTATTAAATGTAACAAGGTTTTATGTCTAAGCAATTCAGATATTATATCCTAGCTCAAAAGAATCAGGTCCAATTTCTTCTTATTTTTATTAGAGTGATATACATTCATCCATCTGATAAGCAATGACATACACAAACCCATCTTTTATACTTAAATATATGCTGTTTTGATATGATATGTACTGGGTGTTTTATATGTTTGCACTTACAGGCATTGTATTTAAGTCTGCATGAATATGATAGATTTTTAGTCTATGTAAATTTATGTTATTTATAAACAAAAAATAGCTGTTGAAGGCACAAGCCCCAAACAATGCTGTTGTTTAAGAACGTCTTTATTAAGCGCTTTTAGTCCAGATAGTGCTTGAACTTCAGCAGGTACATTCTAACTCAAAATCCACACTTTAAAATAGTTAATGGCTGTCATGTGATCATACTGTGCAAATTCGCTTCCCCTTAAATTAAAGTGGTACGCATAATAAGAATGCATTCAAGTACTAAATTTCTTCTAAAAAGTTTGACATTATCAAATTTCTTCATTCCTACTATATACAATACAGTCTATATTTCATCACAAATACTTAACACGTACTACAAGTATAAAGTAAAAATATAGAATTTATCTTTCCAGACTTTTAAGTTTAAGAACACTTAAAATTGAACACATCTCATTTATTCCAGGGTAATGGCATGCGTCCAACCGGAGTTGCCATAATAATTCAAGCTTTTCTAGATTTAATGAGTGTCCCCCCCCCCTCCGTGTCAGCTGCCACTTGATCGATACATTTAAATTTAAACTGGTATTTTCATTTTCTATATTGTGTCTAGTTAAGGCGTTCTCCTGTTTCTGCCGATTAATGCTATACACATGTTCATATATTCTGTCCTTTACACTCCTATCGGTTTTTCCAATGTAAAATGCAGGACAGCTTTGGCAGGTAGCTAGGTACACCGCCATTTTTGATGTACAATTGAATTTCTTTTCTAGATAGTGCTTTTTGTCCCTTATTTTAAATGTTGTGCCTGTCTCCACATATTTGCAATAGTTGCACATGTGACACTTGGACATCCCTGGTTGTTTAACCTATTGTGAAAAACCTTTAATATGTCTTTAATGTTCCTACCCCTTCTAAAAACAACCTGGGGGACTGAAATGTATTTACCAAAGATGTGTCATTTTTAATTACATTCTAGTTTTTACATATAATGCTTCTTACATACATCATGTCTACAGTATATGTTGTAATAAATCTGTATCTTACAAAGGATGCTCCAGTGGTTTCTTCTACACCTCCATTTTCTTCCAAGATTGCCAATTCTAAGTTGTTTCTAAACACTAAAATAGGTGTAAATGTGCCATTAGATCTTTTTAATTTTACTTCTTCTGTTAGTTGGCTAATCATCTGGTCAGGATATCCTCGTTTGAGAAACATGTCCCTGAGCTTGTTAAATAAATTTATGGAAGTCCCCCAGGTTGCTTTTAGAAGGGGTAGGAACATTAAAGACATATTAAGTAAACCTTGTTCACAACAGCTTAGACAACCAGGGATGTCCAAGTGTAACATGTGCACCAGTAGTACATGTGCTAAGTATTTGTGATGAAATATAGAGTGTATTGTATATAGTAGGAATGAATAAATTTGATAATGTCAAACTTTTTAGAAGAAATTTAGTACTTGAATGCATTTTTATTATGTGTACCACTTTAACTTAAGGGGAAGTGAATTTTCACAGTATGATCACATGACAGGGCCATTAACTATTTTAAAGTGTAGAATTTGAATTAGAATGTATCTGATGAAGTTCAAGCACTATTGGGATGAAAAGTGCTTAATAAAGACGTTCTTAAACAACAGAGCATAGGGTTACCACCTGTCCCACTTTGCAAGAGACAGTCCCTTTTTGGGCAGTTGTGTCCTGACCAAAAATAATAAAAATGGCAAATGTCCTGAGACTGTAGGACATAATTATGTCCCATATTTCATGTAATAGTTGCATAAAATAGTCATTTCTGTATGTAAAATTCCTAAATATTGCAAGAAAACTGCTACAAGAATAAGCTTTCATTTAGGCAAAAAAGTAAAGTTCTATCCTTTGTACTGACCGTGGGTATGTGTCAGCCTGTAAAATCTGATGTGTGTGCCAAAAATGTCCCACTTTGGCCATTTGAAAAGGTGGCAACCCTAACAGAGCATTGTTTGGGGTTTGTGCCTTCAACAGCTATTTTTTGTTTATCTGTTTGTTAGACTTCCTGCTATTGGTTTGGAGTTTCTGGATATGGATAGTGAAGGACACATTAGCCCCAAACCAACTCAAAATACTTCAAATGATAGTATTGGAAATTTAACTATGATGATAATGATACTTTCCCAACGTGTGGAAGCTCTATCCGCTAGACTTGATGTAGTTTCCCTACCTAACAGTCAACAGGTAGAGAATGCAAGCTATGGCAGTCAAGAGAACAACCAGCAACTTTATGCAATTTATTCTACAGTTGCTGCTTCCTTGATGAGTTCAACACAAAATACTACTTTGCTGACAAACTGTGATGGCAATTCAGAAGCCAGAATGCAGAGAAACAACTTGAGTATTGAACCAGCAAGATCAACTAATGCTAAAAGTTCCTCAGGGCTTATTGGGGTCCTTAATTTGAACAATTGGTTGGATTCTACACGAGCATTTCAACTACAACCTAATACAATCGAACAAGGGCATCCGGCTGCAGGAACAGTATTAATTACAGAACACAAAATCGTTTTATTATTTACTCAAATGCAAAAAAACTGCAACTAGAAATTTCATATTTCCGTAAATGTATAAAGCAGAACATAGTCCTTAAGGGCTTAAGAGCCTGGCAATATCCAATGGGACTTGAGACAGGTTCATTATTTCACCACAACTTGTTGAAATTCTTTGACAGACACAATTTGGAACTACTAGAGGTAATGGTAAAGCATTATCAAATTATGGTAAATCAAACTGAAAATCAAATTAAACAGGTGGATGAAAAAAATCAGAACAGACAGCGATTTTAATTGCTGTTTATATGATTATAACAGAATATTCACAAGTATAGACCAACTCATGAATAAACTAAAAGACAATAAAATGAAAAAACTTAATAGAGATGTCACTGACTACCAGAATGGAACTGCATATCCAAAACCGCCCCCCTCACAACTATGGAATTCTACTGGCCATAACACTTATCACTCAACAGCTAGAGGAGGAGTTGCAGAAAACTCAGGTGGAAGTGACATAGCAACAACACCAGAGGGGAGATGTGAATGAACTGTAACCTGTAAGGAGAAGCGATAGGATTGCTAACAACAGCAATATGAGGCAAACTGTGGAAAGTGAATGGGATAACAACCCTAGACCAAGTTCTTCAAATGAACATTCGAATTTTCAGAACAGAGGGTGGAATCACAACCCCAGAGGTACGTATCAACAACAGGGGAAACCCAAAAGGAAAACAAACCAGAGGAGGAGGTAATGCATGTTGGTACTAATCCCCCTCAGGTAAATAACTGTAAAACACTTTTGAATAGTACTTAAGACTTTACAATTTACAACTATCCACTGTTTGAAATAGAAAAAGGGGTTTACGTTCGTACCGGCCAGTAAAGCGGACTTGGGGAAAGTACTTCTTGACTTGAAATTCTTTATTAGGACTCTAAACTGGAATGTTATGTTTGGGGGAAATTAATTTACACACAATGAGTTTTATATTAATAGTATGTTTACCCCCCCCCCCCCCACACACACACACACATCCTGCTATTGCAATGTTTGAAACCATGTGTGAGCTGGACATCAGGAATTGGTTGAATAAGAATTTTAATAATGTGCACAAATTTAACATTAGAAAACCAGAGAGAGATTTATTATGTGAATTACAACACTTGCCAGTGTGGACTATGAAACCGGATAAAGGGGGAGGGCTGGCTATTATGAGTATAGACGACTATAATAGAAAGATGAAAGAAATCCTTCAGAGTGACACATACATGTTAGTGTCAAGAAATGAGTTACATACAGTCTATGCTCGAGTAAAAATGTATTTAAATGTAATATTTATTGACTCAAGGATTAGTACAGACATGTTGAACTATATGACTATGCCAGCCCCTAGGATTCCCATTTTATTCGGGATTCCTAAAATACATAAATGTATGGAAAATCCCCCTATGCGACCTTTGGTTGACGCACGTAATTCTATTACTTGTCCTTGTTAGCAAAATTGGTCTATGCTAAAATGCAATCAAGATATTTACAAATATATAGGCCCAGAACCAATGTTCACCTATAAAGTGGACAAGAATTTAAAATTTATGTTAGATAATAAAACAACACATTCGGGTGGTAATAGGCTCGGGACATACAAATGTGGATGTTGTGAACAATGTTCATATATCAATGTTAAGGCACAGTTTCTATTGGCACCTTATGATATACCTATAAAGTTAGTGTATGGGTCCTGTTTAGTATATTTGGCTACATGTAAGGGTTGTGCTTGTTTCTACATAGGAAAAACCGAGAGAAAATTGAATCAGAATATATGAGCATTGTTATTGTATTTTGAAAAAGATGATAAAATGTATAATAGCTAACCCTACACATAGTTTTATTTTCGATCCTAGAGATAGTGAAGATGGATCCAAGAGGGGAGATTGGAAAACAGTCTAAATGGCAATTTAAACTGAATGCAATATTTTTTCCAGGTTTGAATGAGGCTATAAGCATCAAACCTGAGCTTAAGCACAGAGCTAATATGCTTTAAAATATACATTTTTTATTAATATGTTTTTTCAACTAATTTTATATGTATATATTTGTATCCTGTTTCATTTGAAAATGTATTTATAAAAAGTTTTATTTGAATTTTCAAACACACAGATGGCATCTGTATTGATCTCATGAATATTTATTAGATGTGTTGTCACATGTCTAGAGAATTTCCTATAAAAAGCAAGGTTTATAAATTAATTATGTAGATCTGTTGTTAATAAATATTTATATTGCATTTCTGTGGACTAGTTATTGGCGTTTCAGCAGTGTACTTGGTTCCTAATTCTATTACTTATTCATGTGCGAAGATGGTAGACACCGTTTTGAAAAAATAAGTTAGCAACATGGGACAAATTTGTAAGGACTCATGGACATTTTTAAGTAACATCAATAAGTTAGAATATAAAGAACACTATAATTTTATGACTATAGATGTACGAGACATTTACACTTCGATCTCACATATTGAAGGAGTCGAATAGATAGCCCATATGTTGAGAATAAAGGGAGCCGCAAGTGAGGAAATTGCATTAGTAGAAGAGCTTTTAGACATTATCCTTACTAACAACTATATTACCTTTGACAATGAATTTTACTTACAAAAAAATGGTGTAGTGATGGGTTCCCCAGTTGGTGCAAATTTTTCCAGTTTAGTTATGGCCACTAGGAATATGAATTTATTAACAACAACCCACACATTAAGGACACCATACACCATATATTTCTGCACCAGGTTATTGGATGATATTTTTATGATTATTAAAGGGGACAACATGAGGGGGATGGAGCTTATGCAGTACTTTAATAGTACAACTAGTTTCCTACCCTTCACATATAACATTCAGTGGTTAAGGGATAGCTAGTAAGAGCTGCCTGGATGACAAACATTGGATTCTGATTTTATGACTGAGTGCAACAAGCTCAGGGACATGTTTCTCAAACGAGGATATCCTGACCAGATGATTAGCCAACTAACAGAAGAAGTAAAATTAAAAAGATGTAATGCACATTTACACCTATTTTAGTGTTTAGAAACAACTTAGAATTAGCAATCTTGGAAGAAAATGCAGGTGTAGAAGAAACCATCCTTTGTAAGATACAGACTTATTACAACATATAGTACAGACATGATGTATATAAGAAGCATTATATGTAAAAACTGGAATGTAATTAAAATGATACATCTTTGGTAAATACATTTATGGAAGTCCCTCAGGTTGTTTTTAGAAAGGGTAGGAACATTAAAGACATATTAAATAAAGGTTGTTCACAACAGCTTAGAAAACCAGGGATGTCTTGATGATGTGTGTTAAGTATTTGTGATGAAATATACAGTGTATTGTATGTAGTAGGAATGAATAAATTTGATAATGTCAAACTTTTTAGAAGAAATGTAATACTGGAATGCATTTTTATTATTTTATTTTATTATTTAACATTTGTTGACCGGGCTAGTCTAGCTGGATATATGTCCATTTTCAGTAGAGGCCTGGGGAGAAAAGCTCCACAAAGAACAGTCAATTTAAAACAAATCAAAGTTTTTGGGCATGTATAGACAAAAAGACATAGATAATAGTTTACAAGTGACAACAATACAGCAAAAAGAAAAAGAAAAAAAAAGCACAAACTTTTTTTTTTTTTGTAGGAAAGTACAAGGAGTAGGGAGGGGAGTAATAGTGGAAGAAAAGACACAAGGAAAGTGGAGAGAGAAATGCAGAGAGGTTTGGAAAAAGTAAGGTAGAAAAGAGAAGTAATATCTAATAAGAGGAGCTTGGAGTTATTATGTGCACCACTTTAACTTAAGGGGAAGCAAATTTGCACAATATGATCACATGACACAGCCATTAACTAATTTAAAGTGTGGATTTTGAGTTAGAATGTATCTGATTATGTTCAAGCCCTATCTGGATGAAAAGTGCTTAATAAAGATGTTCTTAAACAACAGACCAGTGTTTGTGGTTTGTCTTCAACAGCTGTTTTTTGTTTATCTGTTTGTTATACTTTCTGCTGTTGGTTTGGAAAATTATGTTATTTGTCAGAGTATTGCAGTTTAGTGTTTACTATACAAGATCACAATTATTTACAATTGTATTTTGTGTCAGAGATTATTTTGAATGTCTATTCATATTGCCTTCATTTTAAAGCAGATTGTGAATTATTAATATTTAATAATGATTTAATAATTAATTATTAATTGGACAGAGCAGTGGTGCAGTGGTTGCTTTGTTGCCTTACAACAAGAGGTTCTCTTGTTCGATTCTTGGCTGAGGTGCCTTCTGTGCAGAGTCTTCATGTCCTCCCTGCATTTGTGTGGGTTTTCTCCATGTGCACCAGTTTCCTCCAACATTACAAAGACGTGTCGGGAATGATTCTTTGCATGGCTTCATTCCTAGTTGTACTTTCCTGGCAAGCAAATGTTAAATAAATAATAGTTAAAGTTTATTTATTTTGTAAAAACTATGTATTGCCTACTTGACTTGGGTTGTGGTTGAAAAGTAAGTAAGTAAAATTACCAACCAGATGCTAAAAATAAGAAATGCATTTTCATGCAGCTTCTAAACACTTGCACAGAAAAGGGCATATTTTACTTTAATTCTTAAATAACAGAAAGATTTATTTTAAAGAAAATCAGATAAATGTCTAGGATACATTAGAGAAACATGGAAGGTGACAAAATTTTACTTCAGAATTGTCACAACTGCTGTAACATTCACTGAGGCCGTGACATACTCTGACTTTTCATACTGTGCTTCACTGTTAGGATGGGAACCCTACCATAAAAAGAGACAGAGATAGAGATATGGCATATTTATAATACTACATGGGTAGTGGTGTTACCCAAGGGTAACCATAAACTACTGCAGAGTCCTTTACCAAAGCATAGCTTGGTAAAACTATTATTCACTGAGAATGTTTCACTATACCATGAGAACTTTGAAACAACCTTTGATCTGGAGAGGTTGATTCAGTGAGAACACCTCGCACTCCAATAAAATTTAACCTGCTCCAAGTTCACAATGCTGCAACATGGGTAATATTTCTTTAGGGGATTCATTTCAGAGTCTGTGTAGTTCAGCAATATATTTGGGCAATACTAGTTTTTTCAAGCTGAGACTAAACAGTTAACCATTTACAGGCTATGCTAAGTAATATATAAACACACAGGCATAACAGTCTGAAAGCATATGGAAGGTCCAAGATAGTCAGATTATGTTTTTGTACCTTGTTTAAGTTCCTATCCAAAAGTGGTAACATAAAACTAAGTGAAGCTCCAGATAATTGGGGGTGACTTGTGTTTGTCGGTCTAAAAGAAAGACAGGAATGATGAAAGACTTGCTGCTATGATCGTTGGTAATAGCGATACATGCTAAATTTAACCTGAAACAACCACTTCTCTTCAAGGCCACGTACATATGGTAGGTGCTGGTTCTGTCCCACAGGAATATTAATTCTTGCAACAGGCTACAAAGTTTGCTGTCCCTTGTGGAATGGAGATCTTCAGAGAGCACACTGCAATGAGAAGCCACCAGTCCCTATTTTTATTTTATCTTATTTTTTGTATTTAACCAGGTAAGCCCACTGGACAAAGTGTCCTTTTTCAGAGGTGACCTGGAAGCACTGTCTGGTTAAGTGACTTGGTCACAATCACACAGAAGGCAAACGGAGGTGAAAGGACACAAAACCTTTTGACTTCAGGAAGCAGCTTATTAACAGTGTTTATTTGGGCAGTTGTAAAAAAAAAAAAAAGAAAAAACATGGAAAATGGTAAATGCCTAGAAACTTTTGTAAAACAAATATATATTGTTAAGTTTATTTTAACAATAACATTTTCACCAAAACAAAACTCAGTAGGAAAGAAATCAAGCAACAGAATTAGCCACAACTTTACAGCATCAAAGCTTTCTTTTATAATAAACTAAATCACAGTCCTTTGCAATAACTATGTGTTAGTTATCCTACAAATTCTCACATTTGTGGAAAAAATGTTCCGACTTTTAGCAGCTGAAAAGGTGACAACCCTTGAAATGCTTTGAGGTACTAAAGATAATGTATTCTCTGTGAAACAGCTAAATATAACCTGTTTGCCATTTACCTCTATTCATTTATTTGTTCTTGAACTTGTGACCTGTGTTTTCATATAGGAAATATCATAACCACAACATGAGTAAATTATAGCAGCTGACAATACATACTGACATGCTGAACATGAAATTTTTACCTGGCAAGAAATCCTCGTGACTGAGCCTGTATCTTGACGACCTTTTTGCGCAGTGAACGAAAACGTTTCTTTATGAAGAAGCCACGTGTATATCGCTGAAGGGTTAATGCAGCGAGATGCATGACCCGATCTCGTTTACTTTCTAGCAGCTGGTATAAGTGTTCTTTTAGGAAAAGCTGGAGAAGAACATAAAATGTGGAGGAGGTGAGAGCACTGGGAGAAAAGGTAACTTTTTAGTGAAGATCAAAACTGCATTGAATTGATGCTTATGTTACAGATAAATAATATGCAAGATCAAGTGTATCAATTGTATGTTAAAAGAATTACAATTTCACCCTTTATATTTCTCTTTTCTGTTACGGTGACAGGGATAGACCAGCTAAGATTCCAATGTCATTCCAGTTCCTACAAGATGGTTTTGCAAAAATTAAATATATCAACATGCAGAATTTCTGATGAGATTATGTGCAGTATTTTCTGTCTCTGTTAGTCATTTATAATCAAGAAATATTTTCAAAAACATTTCCAGCCTGCAGTGGTCATATGCCATCACTGGAGGCAGTGCTGGAGCAAGGGATACACTTACTACCTGTGATTAAGTGTATACAGACCATAGGAACAGACGTGGCAGCAGGTGAAACTACTACATATACACAAGATGGCACAGTGCACGTCACTGAGGCACTGTGCTATTTGCCCAGTGCTCATTGCATGCCGCTGAGGCACTGGGTTATTTGCCCAGTGCTCACTGCACACTGCTGAGGCACTGTGTTATTTACCT
>NC_056725.1:1901796305-1901998805 GCF_019279795.1 Protopterus annectens
ACAGACACAGAAAAAAGAGAAAAGTCTGGTAGTGGTGAATAAATGAATCACACAACTGCAATCTTTCAGCAGAACTGATAAAAATATTCTAGAACTTTCATTTGCAGTGAGTTGGAATTGATAAGATAGCCATCCACCAATGGTAGAACCCTAATCTTCAGTACTGGACTACAAAATGATAAGGATTTGTTATTTCTGAGTTCTTAGTATATGACCATGTATGATGTGTGGTCATTCTTTTGTCCCTAGTGGTGTGTAGGTGAGGGATGGTGAGCAGGCACACTTGGGAACATCCAGGAAGTCTACCAAGAGGAAAATAGAAAATCAACTTTGTTACATTGTGGCAGGGGTCGGGTGGCCTGTGATCTGTCATGAGAAAGTGATGGATAAGGAAGATGGATGTCAGTGACACTGAGAGAGCCATTTTAATGGCTATCTGTTGCCACCTCTCTCAGTTCAGTGACACTTCTGCCTTCTCCTATAGTAATGCCTGACTGTCGCAGGTCTTCTCCCACACAATCTGTAGTGGTTTGCTTCAGTTTTAATAGGAGAAGGAGCTTTTTGCCCCTCAAATTAAAGTTGATTCATTCCCCATTCATTCCCTTCCAGGAGTCCCAGTAATTTCTCCATTCCCTAACAAGAGTTGGATGCTAAAGAGTGGGCCAACTTGCTAGTCCTGGGGTCATCCAACTTTATCCTCATTGAGAGCACATCTCTCCCCTTTGGTGGCTCTGCCAAGCCCACTATTTCCGGTGTTCCAAGGAGAACTGCTCCTTCTTATAGCAGATTCCCCTTAGCTTACTGATGGTAAGTCCAATGACTGGGCAGGCTTTTTCTCGACTGGGTAACACCTTCTGCATTTTCTAATTGTCACCCTCTTTCCAGGATGGATAGGCCAGCTCCTACAGCTGCCTGTGCCACTAAAAGAACTCAGAATGCCTGTAACATAGTCAAGGCTTTAGCTGTCTACACCAAGGAGCTAGCTTCTCATAGATTTCTTCTTGCTATTGAGGAAACTCTTCCACTGTAGAACAAACACTGCTGCATTACTGAACAAATTTTCCAAAGAAATTACATGAAACTCAGAAGTGGGAGTAGAGCCATGTATTCCTTCACATGCCTAGATGTCTATCCCCCTTACCCCTATTTAGCAATTACACAGATCTGAAAAATAACAAAGGAAAATGTTTGATTATTATGTTTATTTCAGCAAAATCTTACAGGAAATCGAACCGATCCATGTAACGGTTATGATATTTAATAAAAATATGAGCTAGTGGAACTGTTTTCATATGGTAAGTATTTCATTTAAGATCCTGACTGTTATATTAATTGAGCTGCATGAAGTCCAAGAAACAACTGCAAGCCTTTTCACTTTCCTAGTGCTACCTTACCATATTGGTCACTGATGTATTCAATCACTAAATTTGTTCTGCTGTCTTGGACTGGGCACACAGCTAGCCTCAGATATCCCCATAGTTTAAGGAACTCTTTGTCCTTTGTGGATGCCTCCTTTGCTCTAGGAAATGTGCACCTCCCTACTACCTTGCATGTTTATGTATATATCTATGTACGTGTGAATGTATTTATTTATTTTGTTGACTAGGTTAGACCTACTGGGCAGAGTTCATTTTCCATGGGTATGAGGGATGAAACCTGCAGAAACATAGCATAAAGATTTCAAACAAATACATTAATTTCACAGAACAACAGGCGACATCAATACTGATCTAGTTATGGTGGATTTCCACCTGGCATAGTTTACAGTGCTGGGGACAGATAAGGCATTGCATAAATGGTTTACTTTTATAAAGCCCAATCACAGTGGTTCGAATGCTCATATGAGTGACTTGAAGCCATGAAAGTGAAAACAGCGACAGTCCTTAATGTTCAAAAAACAGCAAATCGAAAAGCAGATTTGCTGTTTTTCGAACATTAATGTCGAGCGAAAAAAAAAAAAAAAGAAGTGTAAATCAGGGGGGCAAGCCCCCCTGCACCCCCAACACCCACCCTACTTTAATATTCTAACTCCAAGATTGCACTACAGTTTTTCCCGATCCCCACTATAGTGCAATCCGCCCCACAATGTCGAATGTGCAATGAGCGAATGTCAATGTGCATTCGCTCATTGCACATTCGAACCTTTTTCCTTTTGGCATTTGCAAATCTTTCAAACTGCCTTTCACCCAATTGCTGTTCGCCTGTGTGCAATACGCACAACTAAAGGTAAACCGCATAAACAGGGTTTGCATTTATTCATCTGATTTTGTAAAAGCAGTGAGCTGCATCACATGTAAATGACTTTGTAGAGTGAAGATATAAGGTGCATTACCTTAGTGACTCCAACATAGAACATTCCTTGGTTGATAGGACAAAGACTCTTCAGCACCAATACACAGTTCTCCCCATCCACCTCAAGATGTTGCTTTATGCCAGCAATGGTCTTGTACCTTTTAAACAGGAGAAGAGCTTGTATGAAGTCTGCTTAAGTTACTACACATTAAATACATTACATGTACATAGTTCACATTTATTTGCACTACTTAAACAGTATATAAAATGAGTAACACAGAGAAAAGATAATAAATATTAAATTAAAAGATATTAAAAACAGAAGTGTGTCACTGAGGTGGAAACACTACATGGGTCTTCGGGTACTTCTCAAAGCCACCTTAGAAGTAAGTCTGAAAGGTGTTGTACTTGGTTGCAAACAAAAATGAATTCTTCAGGATTTAAGCTGCATTCTCAGAAGTACCAGCAGTACTTGAGTAGCTGAACAGAGCAGGAATGGATGAATGGGACAGCATGCTGTAATAGATCTTTCTGGGTCTAGTTCACGTTGTCGTAAGCTGACAATATTGAATATGATATTGTCGGCACAGCAATGTCGACAGTTCAGAACATAGCGCAAGTAAATGGAAATCTCCATAAGGGGGAGATTTCTGTTTACCTCAATGTAGTGCAGTCTCAGAGTTGGTATATTTAAGTAGGGGGGTGTAGGGGGTGCGGGGGAGCTTGCCCCCCTGCCTACGCTAGTTAGATTTTTTTTATTGATTTATTTATTTTTTTATGTTATTCGATATTTTACTACTTCGATCAATAAAGTTCGACCTTTATTGATTCGATGTAGTAAAATTTCGATAACGTGATATAGACACGATCTTTCCACTATAGGCGATTCACTTCATATAAGGAAAGGTGAGTTAGGTAAAGAACATTAAATATGATAAACAAATATTCAGTAAGAGAAAATTCCACAGAACTGGCATAATATGTGGGTAATATGAACTTCTAGATGGAAAATTGTGCGGAAGATTTTTGCACTACTTACAAATGGTCACATTCATAGTCCATCTGCACTAGGTTTGTAAGTTCATAGTCCATCTGCACTAGGTTCGTGCAGCTGCAATAGTCCAGGAGTATTAACAGCCACAGCCAGACATAAACTGTAAAAGTTGTTTGAAGAAATATTCTGTACATGCAAATATGCAACCTTTTTTGATACTTTGCACTTTGACCTTGGACTGTCAGCCAGTCATCAAGGATAACATCCGGACTGCAAACTCTGGGCACTGATTCAGGTCCATTGTTCCTATAAATAATAGAGATGTTTGAAGTTGGGAGAGATAAGCCTTTATCAGTTGTGTGCACTGCCATGGGAATTATTTAAGTTGAACTGAGTCAATTACTGAGAATCTATTGCTGAATACAGTCATGGTCTTTAGCAAGGGAATTTAAGGCAGGTACAGAAAACTAATGAAAGGATAGGTGGAGATACATGGCATTTCTATGATAGTGGAAAATTCCACTCCTAGGGCAACTTAAGGGTAGCAAACATGTATCAATGAAATGGAAAAGTAAGAAGGAATTAATACTTGAAACACCTCTCTTAGATCTTCAGGAGACATTGAAGGGAAGTCACTCTAGAACAGCTTCTGAGAGACTACAGTAGTTAGTTAAGCATTCCATCAGGTTCCCATGATTTGCCATGTTACAAGCTGCAATGAGATCAGGGAGGACCAAGGCAATGAAGCATCTTAGATCCTGGTCAATGAGTATGTCACTGAAGACCCCAGTAAGGACTGCTTCAATAATGTGGCAAGTCTATAGGGAGATATGTCAACTGGTCTACACCTGTTTCAGCGAGTGCCGATCAAAAATTGGATGAAACAACTTTTGCTGACAGTGGAGTTTTCCTTCTTCTCTACTGTTGTGTGACTCCAGAGTTGGTATATTTAAGTTTGGGGGGTATGGGGTGTGAAAGGGAGCTTGCTCCCCTGCAAACATAAGTTTCCTCTAAGATTTATCAAAGGTTGTTTCTGATTTTTTTTTCAGTCGATTTTAAATCGATCAAAGAGTTGTCAATCAATCGTCATGAACCTGACTGTAAACCACACTGAAATGTATCATAAAGCTCATGCTCCTTAAGACTGGAGTCATGCGGCACATAAATTACCCTTTCTAAAACCTTGATGATAAAAGTAAGATTAGTGACAAGTTGACAGATTTCAAGGCCATTTAGGTCAAAAGCGGTTTTCTGTAAAGTTAGAGTGACTTAGGTCTCCTTTAGATAATATGAAGACACCTTTAATGAAGACCCTGTGATACTGTATAGAGTGAGACACAGGAGTTCAGCATAAGATATAACAAGCCTGGTAGATCAAGGCTTACATCCATAGTTTGTATGATGCATGCTTAAATCCAATGAAACAAAGTCAGAGTAATTGTGCAGATCAAACTTAGGCCAGACCCAGTGGTATTCCTAACTACAACAGCACTGGATCTGATGGCAGCAATGTCAGCTGCAAAGAAGCAAGTGCCAAGTTCATATTCATCTTCTGAAAGCTTTGAATGTTTAGCCTTTCATAATTCCAGATAAATGTTTATTAGCCACAATGGAAGTTTCTGTGGACAAAAAGCTACCGTCTTACAGGAGATTTCTAATTGCTATATTTCTTTCATAATGCTTATTTGAACTACACTTATTCTCAAGCAGATGGGTATACTTGTCATCCTCAGGTCTTAGAAAGATAGTGGAACTCATGGTTAAATGAGAACCTACGTCCTATAAGCGAACCAGGCTAACATGAAAAGTGGTGACAAGAGCCAGTGAAGCAGTCAAAGTCAACTACACTCCAAAACTAGTGCATCTGAGAAATAAGTCTATAAACAACTGATCCAGAATAGGACAAGGAAATGTAGGAGTAGCTAGATTATGAATCTTGTATTGCATTATTTCAAGCCTTGAGGGAAGCCATGAAAGCGAGACACACATGGCACACACCACATAGATACACCTAGTGGGACACAGACCAAGCTAACAAACTTCTGAAAACTGAATTCTAGAGCACAAGAATATCCATGAATAATTACAGAACCAGGTGAGGTAGATAATGGTAGATTGTCTACAGCTATGTCTCCTTTTCTGGAGAAGGTCTGGACCCAGGAAGAAGGCAGTGTCTAAGGACAGTGGTTGCTTTCTGGTAACGTTGTGATGACTTAGAGGACATGACAGGAACAAGATCTGTGTGAAAGCCTCCTCCATCCACATTCTGTAGTATGCGTTACTAGTAGGTACAGTAATCCCCAGATACGATGGCTAACGGGAAAGTTTCTCAGGAGCATAAGGAACATCAGGAAAATAGAGAAAAACTATGAAATCATGAATGGCAGAGGATACTACAGATGCATGAAATATTTCTGCAATCACGGAATCCAAATGAAAATACAGGATTTAACAGACAGCTTCCTCTTCTATGTATATGCAACTTTATTAGTTCATATTGTAAATGTTTGCTCATGTGTGTGGGATTGTGTATCTGTATGCATATAAATATGTATCTGGTCATTTACAGTTTTTTCTCTGCATGCGTATGCATGTATGTGTGTGTGTGGTTGTGTTTGTGTTTGTATATGTCATGTGTACATTTGTGTCTATATACATATGCATCTGCATGTGCCTTCAAGCATGTTAGAGTGTGGCAGGTACAAGCTAGAGCAATGTGCATGTGTGTGGGGGGTGAATGAGTGTGTTTGCATGTGCATGTGTCTGTGTGTGTTGATCATGTTGCTGAAAGTGTGTGTGTGTGTGTGTGTGTGTGTGTGTGTGTGTGTGTGTGTGTGTGTGTGTGTGTGTGTGTATACGTGTGTGTGTGTATGTGTGTAGAACATGCTGCTGAAGCCTAGTGAAGTCAGAGACCTGCATATCCAGTGCTCTGACAGACCTAATGTACCATGTTATTTACAAGGAGCAGGTTATACAATGATTTTTGGCAAAACATATGCTGTATGTGTATATCATGTAATGTACAAGGAAACAAGCAACATTGTATGACAGTGTCATTAAATCATGAGTACATCCTATAGCTTTAGCAACAGCATGAACTTTACCCCCCCCCCCCCCACCCGCCAGTGTTGACTAACATACTTGTAACTGTGTTTGCAGGTCTTTGGTTAAAGCAAAGGGAACAAGCATTTCTCTACCAACTGTTTAAACTCAGAGATTTTTATTTCTCATGATATGACTTACATGTTGGAAACTTGGTACTGTGAATGTTGTTCTTCTTTTGGCTTTTCCTGGTGAGGGGTCGCCACAGCGGAATTCTGGTCCGCTAATGACTGGCAGTAGATTTTTACGGTGCCGAGGTGCCAGCCCGACGCCCAACCTTCAACGAAGGCATTCACACATGTCTTTCAAATGCCACTCAACCATGGGGAGGACATGCAGACTCCACACAGAAGGTGCTCCAGCTGAGAATCAAACGGGAGAACCTCTTGCTGTGAGGCAACAATGCTACCACTATACCACCTCGGCTTAAATTTATCACAGAATATTTCTGAGAGACGAAGAGATACATAACATAAGAAAAAATACTGTCTCTACTCAAGCCTTTTTCACTGTCTACCTCCATTATTCTAATGTTGACTCCATTTATTTCTCTCTGTAAGTGATAGTATTGAGGATGTACTCATTTAGTATAGGTCGGCTGCACCAAAGAAAGTGTAGTATCATATTTAGTGCATTTATAATATTGTACAGAGCCCTCTTCGTTGTCTGGTATTTTTCATATTTGAATATGTAATTTGGTAAGAAAATAGTAAATCATTGTTGTCTTCTTATAGTTCAGTTTTGTGTGTTGCATCTTGAGTAAATGCATGTTCCATTATTCATGGAGTTCACTAACCAGATCTGCTCATCTACAATATACATCTGTATGCTTATTCGATACTTTAAGTTATGTGCAGAGTTTCCTTTGTTTTTGGAAAAGTGGATTGTAAGATAGTTTTGTCAAACTGAAGACTTATATACTTGCTAAATACATATCATAAGATACTAACTAAAGTGCTACAGATGATGATTACACAGCATTTGGGTGCATAGATTGATTTATTCCAAGGCAGGATATTGGGGAACCATCATGGCATTATGAAAGATAAAGTGTTTGTGAACAGATATCTGAAAGGAGAAAGGAATGTTTTTTTAGCAACACTGAATATGGCTGAGACATCTGATTGCCTGAATAGCTATAATTGGCTAATACTACTGGAGTTTTATAATGTATGACAGGCATTGAAGAGATGAGTAGAGAAATGGACTAATAGACAGAAGCAGCTCCTAAATGCTGTATCCCATACATGGGTCTCCTCAAATTATTTATGGCAATGACCCCAGTTATTCTCATTAGGGTTAATACATAACTACCAACCATGGGATGGGCAAGGCCGATCTATACCCAAAGGGGAAAGGTTATTTTGAGCACAAAAAGAGAAATTGGCTAGGCTTAAGATGGCTCACAAGGGCAGCTAGCCTAGTAATTACCTATGTACCTATGAACCTATAAAATGTATGCATTGTCAAGAATGAAGGTTCACTTAGGACATTAGATACAGGTTGGAAAGGGTGGGAAAGAAGGGCATGGCTTGAGGTTTTTGCTGCTTGACTTAGGGAAAATTTGTAGTAAGACAAATCTAAAAGGAGAACTCTGTGCTCTGGCAGAATATTCTTTTCCAATCATTTTGTCCTTTGTTGGTGATAAGTTTTGTTGTTGAAAGATAATGAACAGATTTGGGAAATCTTGAATGTGATGGAAATAGGTTTGGAAAAGACAAGGTTATGAGCTAAAATAGAAAGAATTTAGATAATTTTGAAATGGAAAGATGGTTGAAAGAAAGCACATGTCAGAAATAGAGATTAAGATACTGAGGATTGTTTGTGGGAATAGTAGGTAAAAGGAAATGGAAAAGATTCTGGACGAGATGGAAGGGAAGTGGAAGGAATGGGAGATATTTCATAACAACTTTGAAAAAATATACCAAATTAGGATTATCTTGTTGAGCAGATGGTTATGTTTATTTGGGCATTTTTTTCTCTGAAGAATTAGAGGTGATATTGTTGAGCATCAGCTTTGAAGCTCTTGAAATAGATTAAAGCCAATAAGACAGAGTTGTATTTTACATGAAGGAAGAAGAACAGGGCCTTGGAATTTTCCATCTCATTGTTTTCTTTTTCACTTTTTTATTATAATTTGGTTTCAAATTTGAGAGACACCAAAGAGTCTCAGCTGGGGTTATACAATAAAAATAAATAGCCTGGGTGACATAGTGTAGAGCATGATGAAAAAAAACACCAAAAAGCACTTTTGAAAAGCAGCAATTGACATACAAGTCGTTTAATACCTGCTTTTGTCTACAAAGACTTCAGGAAGTCTTTGCAGAAGAAAGCAGATATTAAATATCTTATATGCTAATTGCTGCTTATCAATAGTGAATTTTGGTGGGTTTTTCTTCTTGGTTTATTTGGTGCCACCTTCATCTGGGTCGTTTTGGTTTATTAGTTTAGGGCAAGATGCCTGAAATACTCAGCAGGACAATTTTATAAAGCTCGAAAGTTATGAATAATAGCAAATGCATATTTTCAAAGGGTATCCAAAGTATATTATGATGCTGTGTCTAAGTGTTTTTTTTTTTTGTTCCATCCAGGATAGAATGTTTTTGGAAAGAAATATTGAAAATTATATGGAAATAGTTGGTTGCAACTAGAAAAGAAATTCAATTGTATATTTTTTTGTAGTGTTTAGCCCACAGGAGGTTACATGTAAGAGAGTAGAAGATGTGCATGACATTTAGTGGAAGGAAGCATTTAGAAATGGGAGCTTATCTTTTAGAAGTGTACAAACATTTAATTATTTTGAAAATGCTAAAGTATAAACTCAGAAAACCAGATACCCTGTAAAATGAAAAGCTAGCAATTTGACCACATATCAGTGAACTGCCAGTGCAACTTAAAATGAGTTTACATCAGTTCAAAGGAAGAAAAAAATATTCACACTCAGTCCAGTGGAAAAAAATTAGGTTGAACTCCAGATCCAATGAAAAATGAAAAATTATTTTATTTAGACTTACAAAGTATACTCTAAACTCCACTGAGCTTACACCACTAACAAAAATATTATCTATCAGTTGAAGCCATGCAACTATTTTGGACTTATAAATGACCCTTCTCTCTTCTTTGAAATATATACAGAAACCATATGCAACAAAGTCAGAGAGCAGCTAAAAGCCTAGTAACTCTGTTTTACATCATTTAACCAAACATGTTAGGGCTATTATTGAAAAAAAATATCCTTATTTCAAGACTGTCCTCAGCTCCCAAAATAATAATACTCTATGGGCTACTGCTGCTGCTGTTTATTGTTTCATCAGTATTAACCCTAAGTAGGAGCATCATTGTATTACACTTAAGAAAGCAATTTTGAGGAAAGCAAGATGGCAGACAAATGAAAGGCAGCTAACTTAGAGCAACTCTGCCAAAATGACAGAAATCTAACAGCATCTGCAAATCTAACTCTACTTGCACTGCATCAACTAAAAGACACCAACAGCGCTATTAATTAAAAATATCTCTTAACACAGTTAGTTACTGTCCATCATCTTTTTGACCTCTTTTTGAAGTAGAAACTTCCATCTGATGTTGCTGTTTCATGAGTTGCAAAAGCTGCGAGCTACAAACAAAACAGGAATTGTCCACTTTTTAAGGGGTATTCTAAATGTACAAAGCTAGTATTATGGCACAAGAAGTTTCAATTGTGGAAATTTAAACATCTTCAATAATATTTTCTTCAGGAATGTTGACTGAGAAAGAATCACCCTCTTCTAAACACTATAAAGTCAGCTAGCAAAGATGAAAGGAAACCTTTGTCTGTTAAAACAAGTGAAATAGAACTTCAACATCTGATTAATCACAATTGCAGAATGTGCTATATGCTGTCTCCCCTCAACTGTTAGAAATTTAAAACTCCCTAACATCCATATCTTCAAGAATGGAGGAATTGGAAACAAGGATTAAGCTTTGTGAGGACCAGCTACATCAGGCACAGGCCAATATCTCTTCACAATCTAAAGATTTAATTGCCATCAATGAAAAATTGCTAGATATTGAATCACGTAGTGAAAGAAACATATTGTTCAAATGCATCCCAGAAAGTATTATCCAAATGGAGCTAATCCAAACAATACTAGAAATAAATAATTTACTGGGCAACAGAAAAGAAATTTATAACAGCATAATTGAAAAAGAGCACATTGTGGTATAAGACAATACCAGGCTTACTGTTCTCCATGGTTAGTATACACAAAATTTCTCAACCTTCAAGATATGTCAGCCATCATACATGCATGCAAAAATAAAAGAGACTTTATATGGAAAGATCATAAATCAGAATTGCTCAAGATCTCCCACTAAAATATAAACTACAGTCAGCACCTTTCTCTGTACTGTTCATATCTTATAAGATACAATTTAAAATGCTCTTCCCAGATGAACTATCTTTTATTTACAGATGAGTCAAGCACCAGGTCACATCCTCAGAAGAAACAAAATCTCTCTTTGTGATTTTTTTCAATTTTATACCAGTCATATGACTATTACATTTCATTGCTTTTGTAAAATTCACTAAAGGAAGGTAACTGACTTACAACCTTTTTATCTAAAAAAATGCTGGAATATATGGATAGAGTGGGCCAATACATCTGTTTAGGTTGTACATTACTGTTATCTAATAGTTTAAAAGTTTAGCTCTCAGTTTACTTACTCTGTAATGGCTTTGTAATTTGGTTGATGGATGTTTGTGTTAACTGAGCAAGCAATAGTCCAGAATATACTTAACAGTTTTCGTTTTCAGGTTTCCAGGATTACACTTTAAACAGGAACAGGAATCTACCCATTAAGGTTTCCTGTCTGAAAACACAGGAAGTAGTTTTTCACCTTAGTGTTATACATTCTAATTTGCAACCAAGTTGCCGATAGGTTAGAGCCATAATATGCTCCTTAGAGCCAATATGTTATGTTCAGTTGTTAGACCTGTTATATAACTAAAGTTTTTAACTAACATAACCCTAAGCAAATGCAATCTACTTAGTTTTTATAGGCTAATTGTTTTATTTATTTAAGTTCCTAATAAGAAACTTCCTTGTCAATAAATTTGCATCAATACAAAAATATGAATGAATAGAATTTAACTTCAGTTTTTAAAACTGCAACTACTATATTACCTCTTTAAAAAATATGACTAGTGAAAAAGTCTCTTTTTTGCTTTCTTTTATGTCTATATGAAAAGGAGCTGCCCTAAGTGAAAGTTGCATATGCTGTATCCATTTGCTTATAAATTTAATGTTTTTTATTCTTACTTATTGTTGTCCTAGGTATAAGGATGGTTTATTTTTATTATGGTGTAAGAAAATTAATATTTCTGCATCCCTTATTTATTTAGTTTTGTACTCTTCTCATAGTACAGGAGGGAGGGGGATAGGCTCTTTAGGTTTAGAGGAAGAGTGAACTAATATTAGTGCAGAACTTCTAATTTTTCAAGGAGTTATACATTATATGACTTTAACATTTAAGTTGCCTTTCTATTAAATTATTGTCTATCATACTAAGCACAATATTACATTACAGCTTTTAGTTAACAATGGAAACATATAAATCTGCTTATTCTTTTTATCTCATGATACCCTCAACATAATCTATAATTATCAATATACTTATGCTACTTAAAAGTGATAGTTGGAATATAAAAGGTTAACACTAAACTTCAAAAAGAAAAACTTTCCCTGCATTTAGTTTTCAGTTCTGAAGCTCACATAATATTATTACAAGAAACACACATGACCAATAGCCAATGGTCTTCAGTCAAGAAAAAAAATGGAACTGTAACATCACTGTTGCAGGTAATAGCACTAGCAATGCTGGCATTGCTATTTTGGTTAAATCAAATTTCTCATGGCAATATATTAAGCAGTAAAGCTGATTTAGATGGCAGATTGTGCTACATCGTATGTAGGATAAAAGAGTTAGATAAATCACTAACTATAGTTAATGTGTACACTACATGTTCCAATCAATCTGACTTCATAATCAATCTACTTAACGGTTTCTCTAAATGCAATGAATATTACTTTTTATCTGGGGGGGGGTGATTGAAATATAGTTATTAATCCAAAAACAGATAAAATAGGTAAGACTTCTTCCAGAGATACCAAAACAGCCTAACCATACTAGATCTAATGGATAAATTTGAAGTTACAGACCCAATTAATTTGCCGACCCTAATAAAAATAATTTCACTTACTATTTGACATATCACAAGTCATGGCCTAGAATTTATTTATTTTTAATTTCTAATAAACTACTTCAATATACTATGGATCTTTCCACAGAACCAAGAACAATCTCTGACCATTCCAGAATACAAATAAAACTAGAATTCAATAAAGTTAATTCCACTTTCACAGCTCCAAAACAATGGACTCTCAAGTTAAACCTCCTTGAATATGAAGATATCAGAAATGGAATTAATCAATGTTTACTACATTTTTTGACTCTTTACTACACATCAGGGCAAACATGAATATTCAGTGGACATCCCTAAACACTCATATCAGAGGATTTCTAATTAGTAAAGCAGTGTATTACAAAAAAAAAAAAAAAAGAAATATTCAGTACATCAGTAACTGAAATAATAGGCTAAATACTCTTTATTCTCAACAGTTACATAATATCACAGTGATGACAGAGAATATTAAATCCAAGAAATTCTGCAAGAAATTGTTATATTTCATTCTAAACAGCTATTTATATATGAAATTAAAGTCTTGGCATCTTATTCGGAATGGGCTTAAATGCTTTCAAAATTCTATAGAAACCATATAACTCTCCTTACCTAATCATGGAAATGGATGTGAATAATAAAACAAATACACAAACAATAATGATATAATTGTAATCTTGCATGACTTATTTTGTCTAATTTATAATAATAAGTTCACATCAAGGACCTAACAAGAAACCATAAATTGCTTAAATTTCTTATAATACCAGCCACTGAACTTGGACCAACAAAATTTCCTAAGCAACCCAATCTCACTAAAAGAAACACAACTTGCCATTAAAACAATAAAAAACTAATAAAGCCTCTGGCCAAGATGGATATTCTGTGGAATTTTACAAAATATTCTAAGACATTTTTTCAAAATATACTATATTTGGTTTCTGACAGCATCTTAAACTTTGGATTTCAAGATTTTTATTTAAGCCAATCAAAAAATATTTTAATACCCAAACTGAACTAAGATACAATTAATATTCAAAAATATTGACCTAAAATACTTTCTGTAATACTTGCTAAGGGAATAAAATATATAATACTCTCAATAATTTCATCACTACAAATCAGATTTTATTAAAAATAGGCAAACCACTGACCAAATATTAACCTTGTGTACCTTAAAACACTTATGTAATGATAATAATCTTAACTGGTATGCTCTGTCAATCGATGCATCTAAAACATTTAACAGATTACGTTCTGTTTTCTGTTTGTAGTTATGGACAAATTTGGTTTGCCCAAAACCTTTATAAATTATATTAAAATTTTATTTGCCAATCATTCAACATAGTTATTTATTAATAATCTACCATTAAAACCTGTTTATTTAAGCAACAGAATAAGACAAGGATGTCCTCTGTCTCCCTGTCTTTTCAACTTTATTTCTTGAACAATTATTCCTATCCTTAATTAAAAAAATACTATAATATCCCATCTTATCTTGGTTTTAAAATCCCTTTTACTACCTTTGTAGATGAAATTGATATCTACCTAAATCTAGTAACTATAGGAAAATTAGCTAAAAGGAGCAGATGAGAGAGCGAACAAGTTATAAAACAATTTATTTTACTAAAAGATAAGTACTTTCATCCCTGTCTTCGGGACTTCATCAGAACTAAATCACAAATCATTAACACAGCTGTTTACAATACAAGTTCATTCAAACTTGTTTAAAAACAATCAATCACCCTGTCCCCTTTAAATTGCCACCCATTACATTATTCTATCCATGTTTAGGCAAATTAAAGAAATACTTGTACTGTAAAAAAACTGAACTGTTAAGTTACTAGAAAATACCTATGCATATGTAAAAAAAGAAAACATTTCAAAGAATAATAATAAAAAGTTACTAATAAAAAAGTTGAAGATTACAAAACATATTAAAAAAAAATTAAAAAATCTGTCAAGTTCACAACTTGGCTGCCCTTGATTTTAATAAACTAGCAAATGAAACAGTACCATTTAGCCCTGTTTTTTCACTTGCATCTAACCCCACTCTCCACAGGAGTTCCCTGTATTCCAAAGTATGCTCCCATGGGCCATCTCTTGTTTTTTTCACCATCTGTTCCAGCTATTAATACATGAAAGTAAAGTCTTAGCATGTTATTCAGAATGTACTCAAGCTTCTTCAAAATTCTTTACAAACAATATAAATCATCTAACTAAATTATGGAAAATTTTCTGAGGTTACTTGTTTTATATTATATTGGCTGGGTGCTTTGTGTGGTTCCTTAGTGTAAATGTGGCATGATCAGTCCTTAGTTGTTTGAACAAAACACTATTATGGATAATGATGATGACAGTGGAATGATTTTAGCTATGCCATCTTCACTTACTGGTGAGTTGAGTGTGCTTTTGAGAATGGATTGTTTTTCCAGTATTTCATCAAGTTTTGAAATGAACAATGGTGGTTCTAGCTTGGGGTCACATATATCCACTAATCAGGTGGGGATGAATGCAGATGTGGTATCTGGCTCCACCAATTAACTGCAATCAGCCCAAGAAGTGTTTTGAGTGTGGGTGAGTTCCTTGTGGACCCTCAGGTGACCATTGTGGTCATTTTTCTCAGCTTGCACAGATTTCTTCAAGTTTATTTAATAATTTTGACTATAATGAAGTTGCAATATCCAATATTGAGCCACCTTACCTCCCAGAGGAATCTCAAGCAAACAAGAGCAATGGTTATACTTGAATGCAGTAAGAGGTCATAAATGGCAGAATGAGATGCATTTACCTTGGGTTAACCATAGGTGGTGAACTTTGATTCTTTTTTGAATGAGCACCTCTGAATGTTTTACCTGTAGGCAATTATTGCTTTGGGGGTTATGACACTGTGCAGGATGGTACTTTGCATAACATTAGTTTAAATGCTTGGGTATTTAAATCTCTGGACTTTGAAGGTTTTATTTTGATTGGGCACACTGCTGATATGTTGATAACCACATTCACACACCCTCTAAGAGTGCACTAAAGGAACAGCTGTCTAAATCTTGGATATGCTCTTGCTCAACTTCAGGCTAATTTCTAGCCATTTCAACACCCCTTCACCTCCTTTCTCTTCTACTATAAACTCTGCCTTCCTTTATCACCATACCTCTTATTTTTTCCTCTTTCCTCCTCTACCTTACTCTTAGCTCTATTTATCTTGTCCACTTCAGTTTTATCTTTCTCTTATTTCACTTTTCTTCATCCATATTCAATCTGGTACTTTCCCGTACTTTCTTTTCTAAACTATAAGCTTCTTATTCCTTTTCCTACTTATGTCTACCATAAATTTTTATGCCATAACTAACACAGATACTATATGTTGAGTAAAATATTCTATAATTATCCTACGTACATAATCTTTTGTTATTTTTATGCTAGTGTTTTACTGTATTTTTATTAGTTCTTGTTATTGAAAGTCCATGTCTACAACTACTAATTATTTTACTTTGTTCTGCTTGAAATGTTTTATACTTTGAGTATTTCTGCTCAGGCCTCCACTGAAAATGTGTTCTTTGTGGACCAGTTGGACTTTCCTGGTAAACAAATGTCAATAAATAAAATAAATAAATATGACCTTTGAAGCATCCTTGAGGTTATTTGAAAACAAATTAAGTCAATATATAAAGATACAGATTGATAATGCTTTCTTAAAGGAATGTGATTCGAATAATAGGGTCCCAAAGGGCCTTAGGTTATGGAAATTTCCTAATGCTGTTACAGGGGAACTACATTTTATAATGATTTGGTTCATATTTTTGATGTCTGTGGCTACCGTAGTATGAGACTAATTACTCAAGATAATGAAGAGCACATGGATCATTTACATAGTGAAATATAAATGACTGATAAACTGTTGAAAAAGGACTTGTTATTTGAAGTTTGCCATGTTAAGTATTGTAAATTTGTTTCTAGGGTTGATAACGGGGTAAATGATTTAAAAATTAATAAAATTAGAAAAAGAGATAGGGATATTAAAGAATATGCATACAACACTGCATATTCCACTCAAAAGGTACATAGGGAAGATCCAATACAAGAGATGGGTGATAACATTTTAGTAGTAGAGGGTTATGATCAGGATTTTTTAGGAGACCCTCCATTAACCATTTTCCCTCCTCGTTAAGAAACTCCAAATGAACAGCTGAAAGGGCTCAACAAAAAGCCCCTGGACAGATGTATCACTTCAAATGGCCACAGAGACAAGTCAGGGGGAGAGGCAGTGGCATGAGGCGGAAATAACAGAGTGTCCTATCAGTTTAGATGGCACTATAGGAATTTTCCCTGAATATGCATTATAAAATAACACTAGGGTTGTTACTTCTGCTCATAATGTTATAACTTATAATGGTTTTAAAATATTCAATGACAGTAATTTGGACATTGATAATAGGCATTTTTCATTGCTTAGTAAAGGTTTTACCTTTGTGACTACACAAAGGATGGACCTAGGGGAAATTTTGTTAGACCTTAAATTGGTTTACTATCAGTATGTCGAATGTTAAAATAATCTGAGCATGACATATCGAAACTAAACCTGGAAAGTGAAAAAAAAAAAGAAGTCACAATGTTGAATCTGCTGATTAAATTCAGCAGATTTGACATTGTTTCCGAACACATCACATGTTCTCCGTATAGGAGCTCATGTAAAGTAAACTCCTATACCTAATATCACAGTTTGCAGGGAGGCAAGCCCCCCTGCACCCCCCATGGGAGCTGTGCCCCCACACTCCCTGGTAACTATATAGTCCAACTCCGAGATCGCACTACAGCGAGGAAAGGGATGAATTTCCCAAACCACACTGTTCTGTGATCCCTGTACAGTGCTTTGAATTTATATTAGCGAATGCACAACTTTCAAACACTGAGATGTTCAACCAGATGAAAATTTGAACATCTGTGTTTCGAATTTTCCATCTGCAGACATCTCAGTCTCGAAATTTTAATAGTAAACCCCTTAAATTATATGTAGAAAAACTTACCTTTAATTTTTTTTTTCTAACAAAAATAATCCCCCTATGAATAAAGTGACAGGTCCAAAGCTGGTCAGGAAAAGCATTTACAATTCCCCTCTGCATCCCATCCTCTGCTTTAATTGAAAAGTAATCTACATACAACATTTGTAAGTGTTTTGTTAAGTAATTATCACAGAAGTAAAAGGAATTTGACCAATGAAGAGAATTAATTTTGAGCGAGATAGTAAGTAATAGGAAGATTAGAGTGATGAAACCAGATAAAGGAGGTGGAATTGTGCTTAGGCAGACCATTGATTACTCAAGTAAGATATTTGTTTTGCTTAACAATGACAAATAATATATTAGAACATCCAAAAATGCAATTAGCATAGCTTTTAGCAGAATCAATATTTATGTCTAGGATGTATTAATGGAAGGGGCACTTAATTAGGATACTTATAATTTTTTGAAAGTAGAACATCCCATAGTGCCCGGCATTTTTGCTATCTGTAAAGTCCATAAATATAATAATGGTCCATCTATGTGTCCCATTGTGGCAGCTTGATTTATCTAAAATGCATCCTTGTTATTTATCGATACAAAAATAAAGAAATGTTCTTTGTATGAATATATATTAAAGGACTTGTGGGATTTTTTAGGAAGTATAAAGCCTGAGTTTTGTAACTTCAAATGGTATTTGGTAACTATTGATGTATGTGATATGTTCTCCGTTATCCCTCATGATAAAGGTATGGAATGGTTTAGAGAATTTCTTAACAGAAATAGTGGTTTGGTGAACAGGGACATCAGTATAAGTTGTGACTTTATGGAGCTTGTGTTAAACAATAATTTTATGTTTTTGAGGGAGAATATTTCAGGCAAATTAATGCAGTAGCAATGGGGGATGCATGTGCCCCACTTTATGCAGATATTATCATGTGGTACTGGGAGCAAGCATATATTTTCAAATCATTATTTAGTCCCTACCTAGTAACCTATTTAAAATTTTTGGATGGCATATTTATAATGTGAAGTGGAGATGTAGTTAAACTGAAAGAATCCATTGATTAGATCAATGGTACCACCAGGTTCTTGAAATTCACTTAACAACTTTTCTAGTCAGAGTATTGATTATTTGGATGTATTAATAATGAAATACATTAACAAGCACGATATTAAGTCTAGATTGTATAGGAAACCAACTTTCTCTAACAACTAGTTGCATTTCAACATGGCTTTAGAACCTACCACAGCACTTCCACTGCATTACTTTCCTTCACCTATACAGTAGGTTAGGCCCAGGACAACAACATGTTAGTCTCCTGTTTATTTCTTGATTTCTATAAAGCTTTTGTCACTGTCTCTCACTCTAAACTTCTAACCTCCAGCTCTCTACTTCCTCCTTAAACTGTTTCTCAAGTTACCTCACCAATAGGCAACAATCCATTTTGTGGCAAACTGCCTTCTCCCCTTCCAACCTGTCAATACTGGTGTTCCACAAGGATCTATCTTAGGCTCCCTCTTGTTCAATGTTTTCACTAACAATCTACATTCTGCCTGTAACCTCACAATGTTCCTTCAGTATGCTGATGATTCTACTCTTATTACCACTGCACATAGCATCCCTGATCTCTTATCTCTAACCCACAACTCCTTTTCTTCTGTCGAAACATGGCTCTCTGACAATCAACTTGTACTTAATTCTAAAAAAATTAAACTGCTTCTCTTCCTTCCTAAAACACTGACACATCACAAATCCTCCTTTTCCATCATCTCCCTCAACAATACCATCACTATACCCAAACCCCATACCAAACTACTAAGCATCATTATTGACGATGAATTAAAATAGGACATACACATCCAACATTGTATAAAGAAAACACACCAGAAACTTGGTTTACTCCATCATAATCAGAAAATCCTAACACCTTCCTCCAAAATATCCCTAGTCCAGCCTCTCCTGTTACCTTGTCTTATGTAAGCAGTGCTTATTCTTACAAATACTCAAACTACTCTCCAAATCTGAACAAACTTATAATAAAATTGTCAGATTTGCCAATAGTCTTCCTTATAATTCCCATCACTGTCTCCCCCTTAAAGCACTACAATGGCCCAAATTCTCTAACCAACTATTACTTCAGTAACTACACATTACCCATTCAATCCTGAATGACCCCTCTTTCTGCCCCTCCATCTCTAACCTAGTACCTTATTACAAATCAGTAAAACAGTTCACTGTACCTATCCAGGCATCTCCAAAGGGCAGTTTCAGGTGTACACTCCAGTCCAACTGGTGAATCTGGGCATTTTGAGGCAATGTTACAATTGCCTTATGTACACAGACAACCCTCTCCTCCTTCCACCAAACACTAATACATGCGAGAGATGTAATTATACAGCCAAACTGGAGACTAAGCTCTCTCAACCCAAGACTGGACCAGGCAGTCAAGAGGAGAAGGGAATTACTTGCATCACACCACTAGTCTTACATAGACCTATGAAACCAGCATCGGAAAATAACACACATAAGTACATGAAAACATACTCGGAGGCTCTAAATAAAAATCTGCAAAAGCAACAGAGACCTCCAAAGCAGACATCCAAGCAACCTCCACCCCCCCAACACAAACCATGAAACACATACTTCACAAAACCAGTGTGCCACACAATCATAGCCCTTAAGGCAAAATAACATACCCAACACACTAGTAATAGGTGACTCTATAGTCAGGCACACTGACGTCCCACTCACTAGGCTGAACAAGGAGAAGGTTACTGTTAGCTGCCTGTGGGGTGCCAGGATCTGCCACATAACACAAGCACTCAGGTCACTCCAGAACAAGTACAAATATGACTCTGTCATTGTCCATGTTGGTGTGAATGACCTGAGCCGTACCTCCCTGGACTACATGAAAAGAGATATGGAGGAGCTCTCTGATCATGTAGCCCAGGCCAGTATGACCCTGACCCTGTGTAGCATCCTGCCCTCACCAAGAATGATACCACAGTATAGAGAAAAAAATTATCAATTTCAACAATTGGCTAAGCTACTGGTGTCATTCAAAGGGGATCCAGTGTTTGTCAGCCTGGGATGACATGCTCGACAAGCCACGCTGCTTTGCTAGATTTGGCTTGCACCTGTCACCCTTAGGCTTTTGAATACTGGCCAAGGCTCTTGCCTCCCCCATAGTGCCTTTTTTAGGCAAGGCTCAAAAGACAAACCCACCACTGTAAATAGCATAAGTAACAAAAAACTGAGGGTAATGCTACTCAATGCCAGAAGTCTAAACCTTAAAATGCATGCACTCGAGGCACTCCTTAGTATGGAGAAAATCAATATATGTGCAGTAACAGAAACCTGGTTTAAGGCTCCAGAGAGCACCCCAGCACTACCAGGCTACAACTCATACCATACATTTCTGCCACAAAACCTGGAAAAATACAAAAGGCGGGGGAGTATCCATATTCATCAAGGATACTCATACCTCCAGGTTTGTGGCACAACACGATGCTTTGGAGATCATCCACGTACAACTAACAATGGGCAAAACTGCTATTCAAATTATAGCTTGCTACAGATCACCTACCATGTCCCAGGACCCCCACTCCGCATTCCTGGAAACACTGGGAAAAATAAAGGTCCTACCAAACACCTTGATATGGTGATTTCAATTACCCAAACATTAACTGAGAGAACTACTCAAGTACAAACTCCCTTGCCCTACATTTCCTAGAATTTATAAACTCAAACGCCCTGGATCAACTGGTCAACACCCCCACCAGAGGTGACAACATATTGGACCTGGTCATCACCAACATGGGTGACTGGTGTTCCACACCAGAAGTCAACCCCTTGCTGGTTACATCTGACCATAAACTAATCACTCTGGATATCCACATTCCACCACCATCCCTGGTCAAAGAAACCACCGTGAAAAACTTTTCAAAAGCAAACTTCACGTTACTTAAGACCGAGGTGGAAAGTTTCAAAGCCCCCATGCTAAAGGATAACACTTTCCAAGCTGCAAAATCCTTTACCAAATCACTCTACTGGCACCTACAAGAATGCATGGATCATGCTATCCCAAACAAAACCAAGACTCACTCCTCCAAGAAAAGGAAACCAGTCTGTTGGACCCCTGTCATAAACAAGCTATACAATAGAAGGAGGAAACTAGTACAGAAAAGAGTAAAATCCCAAGAAGGGAAGACATCCCTGATCCGTATCAGCAAGAAACTACGTTTCCTCATAAAATCATCCAAGGCTAGCTTCGAAAGAAAAATTGCCATGGACTCCAAAGATAACCACAAGGCATTCTTTAGCTATGTCCAGAATCTAAGTGGCAACTCTCAGATCTGCTCAGAGTTAGTGCAGAATGGCGCAAAATACACTGAACTGACCGATATAGCCAACATCCTGGCAGACAGATTCAGTGCAAACTTCAACCCCCTCTCACCCCCAAAAGGGCCCATAACTATACCAGAAGAATGTAGTGCCCCTGAAATCACAGACACTCAGGTTAAAACAGCCCTCTCCAAAGCCAAAAACACAGCATCAATGGGACTGGATGGTGTCCCAGGCTGCATCCTACATGAGCTCAAAGATGAACTAACCCCTCACCTAACCACAGTGTTTAAACTCAGCCTCTCCACAGGCTACGTGCCCAAAGAGTGGCGTACAGCAATGGTTATTCCACTCCACAAAGGTGGAGCCACAACGGACTGCGGGAACTATCGCCCTATACGTTTGACTAGCTTGGTCTGCAAAGCTATGGAGTGCATCATCATGGATCTCATTAACAGAGACATTGGAAACCTCCAAACACTAGACCCTACCCAGTTCAGCTTTGTTAAGGGCAAATCATGCCTCCTAAACCTGGTGGACTTCTTTGAGACAGTTACCAAGGCTATAGACAAGGGAAAGGTGGTCCACACAACTTACCTAGACCTTGCAAAGGCCTTCAACATCATTTCTCACTCAGGTATTATAGATAAGCTCACCAGCCTGAACATAAACCCCTACATCATGAGATGGGCTGCCAACTGGCTAACGGACAGAACCCACATGGTAAGAGTTCCGGGAGCTAGGTCTGACTCTAAACCAGTTACAAGTGGTGTTCCCCAGGGCTCAGTGCTAGGACCCTTCCTGCTCGGCATATACTTCTCAGAGGTACAGGCAAGCACAGGAGGACTATGGCTGACAATGTTCGCAGACGACTGCAAACTAGGGGCTATAACTGACTCTCCGGCTGACACAGATATCCTCCAAAAGGGTCTCACTGAGACAGATACTTGGTGTCAAAACCATGGCCTCAAGCTAAATGCCAAAAAGTGCATAGTCATCCCCTTTGGAAAAAAACAAAGTACCCACAAACTACCACATAGGTGGTAGCCCCCTACATACGGAAGACGTAATAAGGGATCTGGGGACCCAAGTAGCTAGTAACCTCTCCTTTGATAATCACATTGCCAAAGTGGTTAGAAAATCCTTCTATGTGGCCCACCTAACCACAAAAGGGTTTGCATCCAGATCAAAAGAGGTCATTGGGCCCATCTATGCATCACTCAGCAGACCCATCATAGAGTACAATGCCCCATTTGGGATGTACCTTACAAGTCACCTGCAACAACTGGAAAGAACATAGAAGTACCTCACCAAGAGGATCACTGGCCTCAAGCAGATGCCCTATGCAGCTCGACTGAAGAAACCCCAGCTGTACTCGGTTGCATACCACCTACTCATAGGTGATCTCTGCCTGACATTCAAGGCCATGTCCAACTCAGAATTGATGGACATGCTCCACCTAAAGAAAACCATATCCCCTCAAACCACATGCTCCAGGGATCTAATCCTCACCATAACAATAAATAGGAAGTGCTGGAGGGATAGATTCCTGTCCCAGGGACTTCCCATGCTCTGGAACAAGATTCCAATCTACATTAGGCAGATCTCCTCGCTAACCCTCTTCAAGAGAAACCTTGACGAGTGGATGGGAAACAGAAAGTTTACCCCAGGGGTCACTTCAATGGCTCTGCTGGACAGAGGCACAGGGAACTAATCTAAGGGGGCGGTGAAAGCCAACACATTCCGGCTAGGCTTATAAATGCCTTCGGGCAGATAGCTTAGTACCTATCTATGAACCTATGAACAAACCCCGTTGGCTCCTTCGCACAACTGACAAACTCCTCCTTGATATCTACAAACCTTACAAGAATATTGGAAAATCCCTCTGTAAGTACTCGGCAGCCCATGCCTGGTACACACTTCCCCTTAATATAAGACAGATCTTCCAAAAATACCTGTTTAAACATGAACTTAAAAACTATCTACTAAGGACTTGGTCCTTTCCTTGTCTAACCCCTACATGACAACGTTATCATTTACTCACTCTCTGCTCATCTAATCTATATCACCCCCTTTCTTTCTCATCTTCTCACTGTCTTGTAATTCTATATCATTTTTTTCTGGATTTTATATTCAAAATATATTCCTGAATTTAATACATAATAATTGTATCAGCACCATTTCCTGTCAAATACATTAAGTGCATCTCCTATCTTGTACCAATTTTGTAATCTTATTGTTACTTTTATTTTTATCTCATCTACATTATGTAATGATGCTAATTGTTGCTAATATTCCTCGTGCTGTGTCTTCTGTACAACTGTTCATTTTTGTTATGTTTTTAATTTTTACAAGATTGTGAAATAATTGGAGCTTTTCTCCTTGGGTCTCCACTGAAAATAGGTCTTTGGCTCAGTTGGACTAACCCACTTAACACATGTCAAATAAATAAATAAAATATAAATACATTTCAAAAGTTGCCATCCTTTCAAGCAAAAGTGAAGTTTGGTTTAGGGCCAAATGATTTGGTTAGCCAGGATTGTTTCTGATGATCAAGACTTGAACCATTAATTAGGAGTATTAAAACATATACTTATTTTAAGAGGTTATCCATAACAAATGCTAAATGATATCCATAATGAAATTCTTAAGGAGAGAAGCGTTAAGTTTTCTCTGATATTAGGAAAAGGGCTACCAGGGAATAGCAAATGAGAATTTACCACTAACAAGGAAGGAGGGAGGTCACAGTTTAAGTTATGAGCACAATATGTTATTCAGATATGGTTCTGAAAGCCATACCATTAAGAATTGTATTAAAGGGAATTGGAATTTGTTTCAAGCAGATATTGCAATTAGAGAATATCTAGGTGGTAAGACGTTGTTTGGCTTTAAAATACATAACAATCTAAAAGAAAAGATTGCAACAGATGGATTAGATCAAGCTATAGGTTGTCCATTTTGGAAGAAAAGGACTAGAAAATGCAGAGCATGCAATCAATGCATTAGTTATTCAATTGCCAAGTTTAAAATATATGTTTCTATTCCATCAAAGATTTAATTCCAAACCCCCAGGGGTAGTATATTTGCCATTCTGTGACTTTTCTTATTCATTTTATATTGGAAAGACTGAATGCCCCCACAATCGACATATTTATGAGCATTATTACGATATCTAAAATAAGAAGGACACAGATGCCCTATAGCACAGTGCTGTTTGTAAAGAAAACAAAAAGTTCTATTTTTTTTTATTTTGGAACAGGTGGTAAGAAACTCAAGAGGTGGTCCCTGGGAACATACATTTGAATATAGGGAGCTCCTGTGGCAAGTAAGGCTAGAAGCAAGTGAAAAGCCAGGGCTAATGAAGTTGCTTTATTAGCTAGTTTATTAAAATTAAGGGCAGTTAAGTTGTGACCTTGACAGATTTTTAAAAAGTTTTTGAATGTGTTTTGTAATCTTAAACTTTTATTAGCATCTTTTTAGTATCGTTTGAAATGTTTTTATATATACATAGGTATTTTATAGTAACTTAACAGTTCAGTTGGGCTTTTACAGTGCAAATATTTATTTAATTTGCCTAAACATGGATGAAATAATGTAATGGGTGGTAATTTAAAGGAGACACAGTGATTGGTTGTTTTTAAACAGGTTTGAATGAACTTGCATTATAAATAGCAGTCTTAATGATTTGTGATTTACTTCTGATGAAGTCCTGAAGAGAGGGATAAAAGCATTTAACTTTTAGTAAGCTAAATTGTTTTATAACAGTTTCACTCTCTCTCTCTCTCTCTCTCTTCTGCTCCTTTTAGGAACCTATCCTCTGGTTACTTGTTTTACATTATATTGGCTAGGAGCATTGTGTGGGTCTACCTAAATCTGCTGAACAAGGATCTCCCCAAAATTCTGCAATCAATTACAACATTCTTATCATTTGCAGGTTACAGAATTAATTTAGACAAACCTTTTCCCTCTTTCAAACAACTATAACTTCATTAACCCTTCTTGTTTAAATTGTTTATAAATAAAGTACTCCAGTACTTACTTAGGAGTAGCATTCTGAATACTGTCCCTTTCAAAGGCCAATCAGATTTTAATAATTGCTGGTCCCATATTCAATTAGATATAGACAGGTGGTCTAAGATAAAATTTTGATTTTTAATGAAGGTGGCCATTACTAAAATGAATATCTTTAATCATCCTCTTCAAGGAAGAGTAAACCTGTGTGGTGGAAATCTACAATAAATAAACTCTATAATAAAAGGAAAGGAAAAAATTGCTGTCCAGGACCAAGATGGAGCAGGTATCTAATTGGAAGCAATCTTTCCTTAGCCTGAACAAGCAAATAAGAGCACTAGTGAAATTCTCCAAAGCAAACTTCGAGTCCAAACTGAACAAATCTACTAAAGACAATCATAAGGCCTTATCCACATATCTGCAATCTTAAGGGAAGCACCCAGATCTTTTCAGAACTGGTGGTCAAGGACACCACATACGCAAATGCTGTAGTTATAGACAGCTTGCTGGCAGAGAGGTTCAGTGAAAACTTCACTCCTCTGTCCTCCCCCCATCAGTAAAACAGGACATCACCAGTAACTGCCCCCCCTCCTCTCATCTCTAGGGAGCAAGTCATCACTGCCCTCACTAAGGCAAAAAATACAGCCTCCATGGGACCTGATAACATCCCAGGCTGCATCCTACATGAACTCAGGCAGGAACTTGCAGCAACATTAGGCACCCTATTCAAACAAAGCCTGAGTACCAGCTTTGCCCCAGCCAAGTGGAGGACAGCTACTGTCAGCCCTTTGCACAAAGGTGGAGTGTCCACTGATCCAGGAAATTATAGACCCATCAGCCTAACTAGCCAAATCTGCAAGGCCATGGAGCAGATTATCATGGACCCCATTAACAAGGACATTGGCAACCTCCAGACACTTAATCCCACACAGTTTGGTTTTGTCAAGGGGAGGTCATACCTGTTAAATTTGGTTGACTTCTTTGAGACAGTCACCAAGACCACAGACGAGGGAAAGATGGTACACACTGCCTACCTTGCCAAAGCCTTTGATACTATGCCCCACTCAGGTATAATAGATAAAATCTCTCAATTAGGCATCAATCTATATGTTACCAGATGGGTAACAAACTGGCTCACTGATAGAACCCACCTAGTCAAAAGAGGGGAAACCACATCAAGTAGTAGACCCATAACAAGTGGTGTACCCCTGGGATCGGTTTTGGGGCCTCTGCTGTTTGGGATATACTTCTGAGAGGTGCAGGCCAAATCTAGTGGGCTATGGCTGACCAAGTTTGCAGATGACTGCCAGCTGGGTGCTGTCATCAATTCCCCTAATGATGTGGACATCCTCCAAGAGGATCTCACCCAAACAAATGACTGGTGCCAGAAACATGACCTCAAACTGAATGCCAAAAAATGCATCATCATCCCTTTTGGGGAGAGTGACATCCTCACAGATTATCACATTGATAATAAGGTCCTAAGCATGCAATCAGTCATGAGGAACTTGGGCACCCAGGTTAATAGCAAAGTGACTTTTGACCACCATATTGCCTCCATTCTACAGAAATCTTTCTACATGGCCCACTTCATTAGGAAGGGCATCTCATCCAGGGACAAGGTGGTCATAACATTCCTGCATTCTTCCCTTATAAGACCCATTATTGAGTACAATGCCCCTTTTGGCATGTACCTCACAAAGCACATACAGCAGCTGGAGAGACCATAGAAGTTCCACATCCGGAAAATCCAGGGCCTCAAACATCTACCCTGCACAGGTAGGCTAAAAGCCCTGTCCCTCTACTCAGTCTCCTACAGAATCCTCAGAGGTGACCTCTGTCTGGCATACAAAGCAATCTCAGATGCAGCCTTGATGGGACTGCTGCATATCCTCAAGTCAAGCTCCACTCGAGTAACCCTTATGCATGTCCTCAACCTGGTCTGATGCACCAATAGGACTTGTTGGCAGGACAGATTTGTGTCCCAGAGACTCCCTCTTTTGTGGAATACACTCCCTCTCCACATAAAGCAGAGTACCTCATTAACCCATTTTAAGCGCAACCTGGATAACTGGATGGGAAACAGAAAATACACCCTTGGGATTCCACCTGTGTCCCTGCTGAACAGTGGCATAGGATGCTGGCTTGTTGGAACATGGGCTAAATTCTTGGCTGGGCTTATAACGGCCTCAGGGCCAATAGCCTAGTAACTTCCTATGATCTTATGATTCCCAAAACTGCTATTCCAAATGAGATCCCTGAATTTGTTTATACCCAATAACAAATTAACCAAAACAGAGTTGACCCTATCAACATTTATCTGGTCTTCAAAGTCAGTTAGAATGAAATACTCTAAACTCGCCCATACTAAGTAATTAGAAGGATTACATTTACCAGACTTGTACTTATATTATCTAATACTTAAAGCACAAAGATTACAGCTTTCTATCAAGTATGTACATTTTCAAGAACTAAATATGCCAGCATGGATAACAATTTGGCATAAATGAATATCATCATATGAAGTTAACATTTCTCAATTCATTTTTTTTTAAAACAAACAATATCCATAACATAAAAATCCACTGTTTCTTCCAAGACATGATAAAGGACTTCCACAAACTTACAGTTTATCTAAAGTTAGATAATAACTATTTAATTATTCAACCTATTCACATCATCCCTAATATAGGAGGTAAAATGACTGATCTTCCTCCAATGTCCATAAACTTACACAAAAATCAGTATGGGACCTTGTCCTCCTCAAATCAAATTCTGCAGATCTTCCAAAAGGATATCTCCCTCTCCATAATCAAATTTTATATTATGTAAAATCTAATTTTTCTTTTACTCATGATATTAAACATTATTTTTTTACAAAAACGTCTAGAATCATTGAGACAAAATAATATCTAGTGGTTATAGACTTGCATAAAATCACAAGGTAAAAATTCCTATATATTTTTATAATTCTAGTCTTCACTGTAGAACAATAATAGATTGGGACAATCTGATTAAACTATCCAAATATGATAGTGAAAAATTTCTGCCATTAAAAAACTATTGCGTATCCAATTTATTATTCTAAATAATATGTACCTCACATACATTCAGAAAGCTTTACTCACTCCTAATTGTTGTACCAGTTGTGTTAACTGTGGTGAAGGGAAAGCAGACATTTTACACAAATACAAAAAACTGGCTTCTCCTAATCGCTAGAATAATAATACTGTGGGAATTAACTGTATTGAATGGAAACTAGGAATATTAAACCTTCCTTTGACAAATATACAGAGAAAAGCCCTATTCAAACTTATCACTTGCTTCTCCCTCATAAACTTTTTATAGTGCAAAACTGGCCACATTCTGATTCTTTAAATTGGAAATGTTTCATAGAAATGTCCTACAAGCATGTAAAACCTATGAAAATCCTACTAAAACCTTATAATAATGCAATTAAATCTTGCTGTTCAAAATTTAACACAATTTTGAAAATTCACCCATGATAGTACACCTGCTTTTACACTCAGTTTTAACAGTTACACATTCATAATTCAATTAATTCTGGTTATGCTGCACTTATGAGTACTGAAATATAGCCTTAATCAATTTCTGTGCATTTCTACTTAAACATGCTTATGTAGGACATTTAACCCACATTAGTTAATTGTATAACAAATTAGCAAACGCAGATTAAGAAGTTCTGGACTTTGAATAACATCTGTCTTTGGTTTGTATATATTGTAAATAGTTCTAGTGGTTAGAAGTAGTTTAGGATCACTGTTTGTAATAAGCTTTCCATGTTTATACCCCACATCAGATATACTTGTTCATATCACATTGTGAGTTTCTGTATGAATGCATCTTTTGTATTGCTATTGACATGTTTTGGCATGAATAAACAATAAAGTCAGCACTAAAAGTTGCGAGTCCGAAATGCTCTTTTATTAACATAAAATTACATAAAAATTGAGCGCTTTCGTCAATAAAATCTTGACTTTATCAGAATCAACCAGAAAGCCACAAAACACCTTCTTAAATACTGTAAAATAACCAATAGGTTGCATAGTTACCTGCCAAGAGGTTAATAGATCAATTAAACAATAAAACTTTAAAGGATAGGCTTTTCTAAAATATAACAGCAACGTTTAGAAAATGCAATAACAAATTGTTAGGAAATCCCAAACCAATAGGGAAAATACTGTTGTCTAAAACACTTTTTTATATATAAAACATATAAAAAAGTGTTTTAGACAACAGTATTTTGACTTTAGTGTGCTGACTTTATTGTTTATTAGTGGTTTTGAGCACTAAATTGCCACCGTTTTTTTTGGTTTATAGTTGTTATTTGGTGGTTTGGTTGTTATGGAGTCCGACCGCTCCATTGATTTTTCACCTGTTCCTGATGTTGGACCTAACTTAGAACTTATGGCAGTGAAGAAAGACATTGCAGATCTTAAGGGCGAGCTCACTCGCCTTTTGGATATGCTTTCTCAGCCACATCACACTTTTCAACGTTCTTCTCCCATTACTGGTTCTCTTAAGGGAGACCGACCACAACCTGAGTGTGTTCCACAGGCTAACAGTTCAGATTTGGTTGTGGTCGACCTTAAACAACGACGAGGAGGTATTGTGGTTGCACAGGTACACCGGGCAGATGTTGAAGCTCCTTCTTCCGGCTTCCCAGTGCATTCTAGCAGCAATGGAAGCAAGGCTGATACACCGTTTGTATTAACGAACTCCAGAACCAATTGTGTTGTTGACCTGGACCCAGGAATCAACTCTGACCATGACCGTGATGGTACGGATGGTTTTTATCAACCGCACAGTAATGCAACTGCTAAAAAAGGTACTGTTGGGTCTGAAATTATTTATACAAATGGTAACAAACAAGCTCGGGTCTACAATACTTTTCCAGTTAAGGGTGCAGTTTGTACATGTACTAATCAAATTAAAAATTCGAGTAACTTTCAAACCACTGCTACGGCTGGTTTAAACACCCTTACAAAAGATCACCCTATTTGACAGTGTTTTTAATAAAAAAACTAAAAAGTTAAACAGAGATAGGAAACAATATGAAGAAAAGAGGGTTTACCCCACAGAAAGATTAATGGGATATGAGTCAAGTAGTGTAGGGGGTTTTATAAGTGTTTCATCTGGTGAATTCACATCTAAACCTAGGGGTTTTGAGGATATTAATGACAAAGAACAATTTGTTTCAGAAGATGAAGAACATGAGACTGTTGGTTACCAGGATTTTCCTATACCCAGACGCTCAAAGAGAATAGCCAATCGCAAACAGACAAATTTTTCTGCTTACCAGAAGGTAGCAACCAAATACAGAAACCCTCCAAAATGGTAGGAGATTCTTTTTTAGCTTCTAGTTTTAAAAGTAACTTGTCAAAAATTCAATATACTATGAATGGTTTTCATATTTTCAATTACACAGATCAAGAAATTACACCTGAATATTTTTCTTTATTCTCTAAAGGATTTAAATTTGTTCCAACTAGAACACCTGACATAGCCAACACCTTTGTGGAATTACAATTATATCTAAGGAAGCTTAACTTAAAAGTAATAAACATTAAGAATGAAAAGGACCCTGTCAATACAGTTAGGACAGGTTTTAAGAAAAGCAGTACCTTCAATCCACCCCTCCATCCTCTTATTGGTACATTTGAGAAGGTTATTAGGGATGAAATTTACGAGATTTGGGGAAGGGATAAAAAAATCTTTTACAACCTTAACAAAATAGAGAGGGCCCTACTTGACAAACTGAGAAATGACAGGAGTATTCGTGTCATGGTTCCTGACAAGGGTGGAGGAATTGTAGTATATAACAGAACTGACTATACCGATGCTATGCAGAAAAGTTTGTTTAATGAAAATTATTATTCAGTGTGTTCTAGGAATGAGATTTACATAGCCTACAGAAGAATAGATAGCTTCTTGTATGAATATTTGATGGACCAAAGAATTGACAAGACAGTATATGATTTTCTAACCAATTGCATCCAAAAATTCCGGCCATCTTTGGGATACCTAAAGTACACAAAAGTGTTGAGAATCCTCGTTTTAGGCCCATTGTGGCCGCGGCTGGATCTAAGACCCACAATTTATCTGTGTATGTGGACAGGAGGATAAAGCATGTTGTTGATTTATGTCCCCACCTGGTTAAAGACTCTTGGGATTTCCTTGGGCAACTTAAAGATCATTTGTGGCATACTGACCTACACCTCTTGACTATAGATGTAGTTGACCTTTTTACCTGTATTCCAAAGCAGGAAGGATTGTCCTTTTTTGAGGAAACCCTGTATAGTTTGTCTAATTTAGACAACGACGAGGTCAAATTGCTTAGCGAAATTATGGAAATTATTTTGGATAACAACTACATCTTTTTTGAGGGTGAATTTTACCAACAGGTCAGAGGTGTAGCGATGGGAGCGGCTTGTGCCCCTACTTATTCCAATTAGTTTTACTGGGATGGGAAAGACAGCATTTATTTAAAACTAAATTCTATGAGAACATATCCTTTTACTGTCATTTTTTGGATGACATATTTATTTTATGGAAAGGAAACGTTGCTAAAATTCCACCATTTATACAGTATTTGAATCAAACCACAGAATTTTTGAAGTTTACATTCCATCATGACTTTCACGAAATTAGTTATTTGGATATTAAAATTATTAAAGGTCAAGAGAACTTTATATCTAGGATTTACAGAAAAAAAACTTTTTGTAATAATTATTTGCATTACAACAGTCACCACCCCTTATCTCAGAAGAAAAGTATCATAAAGGGACAAGCTGTGAGGGTAGCCAGGATGACGTCTTTGTATCAAGACATCATAATGGAATTTGCATTTTTCAAGAAAATGTTTTTGGAAAGAGGCTACCCTGCAAGTTTGGTAGAAGATACTTTAACTGAAGTTCTAGACGAGTGGGGAAAACAATATACACCCCTTCTTGGTAAAGGTTTAGATAAAAACAAGAAAAATGTTTCAAGACACGAGGGGGAAATTGGAAAAGCGAATAGTATTAACTATGAACAAACTTGTATTGTACAGTATAGCCCCTTATGTCAACAAATAAAAAAAGTATTGCAGAAAAACTGAAGCATTTTTAAAGCAGATAATGAGATATTTAAAGTGGTGGGAGACGAACCCTTTTTTTACTACCAAAATAGGACTAAACATTAAGAGAATTCTGGAGAAGGGACAGAATGTACCCCCACACAAAAATAAAAATAAAGGTGTAATGGGTACTAGACCTTGTGGCAGATGTAAATACTGTAGTTATATTTTACACAAATCAGTAATGCATTTGAACAACCTAATGAAAAGTATTATTTACCCTAGGGGAGGAAACTGTTGTACCAGTAGGCTAGTGTATATAGCCAGGTGCAACACATGTAGTTCATATTATATTGGGAAAACCGAAAGAGCCTTAAAAACTAGAATGTATGAACACCTGTATGACATTAAAAACAAAAGAGAAACTAATGCACTGTATAAACACAGTGTTATTTGTGAGAATCATACAGGTTACAAATTTGCAATAATTTACTGGGTAAAGCAAGATGTTAGAGGAGGGGACTGGCAGAATTTTTTATGTAAAAAAGAACTTATGTGGCAGCTTAGGCTAGCTGCCAACCTTCCCCCTGGTTTAAATGGCTATTTGAGCATTTATCCTGTTTTAAAGGAAAAAGCAGAAGCTATTTAGTAATTTTATATGCACTACAGTTTGTATTTTTTAAAATAATATTTATTGTGGCATTACTTCCACCTACTGAGAAATGTTAACATATAAAAAAGTGTTTTAGACAACAGTATTTTCCCTATTGGTTTGGGATTTCCTAACAACTTGTTATTGCATTTTCTAAACGTTGCTGTTATATTTTAGAAAAGCCTTTCCTTTAAAGTTTTATTGTTTAATTGATCTATTAACTGCTTGACAGGTAACTATGCAACCTATTGGTTATTTTACAGTATTTAAGAAGGTGTTTTGTGGCTTTCTGGTTGATTCTGATGAAGTCAAGGTTTTATTGACGAAAGCGCTCAATTTTTATGTAATTTTATGTTAATAAAAGAGCATTTCGGACTCGCAACTTTTAGTGCTGACTTTATTGTTTATTAGTGGTTTTGAGCACTAAATTACCACCGTTTTTTTTTGGTTTATGTTTTGGCATGAACACAAATACCTAAATAAAAACGATTGCTGAAAAAAAAGAAAGCAATTTGGACTCCTGTTACAGCACACTGCACCCTGATTAACTCCTCAATTACCTTCACATTACTTCGCAAACATTACTGCCCTTCTCTTCAAAAATAATTTAATAATTTATTCTTTACTTTATGATCTTTACAATAAAAATGAAAACTCTCTATTTCTCCAAAGATCTCCTTTTATCAAAGCAAGGGAAACAGGAGGTTTTTAAAGTTGCTTAAGCTAATTGAAAGTTGTTATTGCAAGATATTTATAAATAATTTAAATACTTGCTATAGGAAAAAACTCTTGGAGCACTGTAGAAAAACATACTTATGTAACTTTAATAAAGATGATGACTAACTTCTATATTTTGTACATTCCAGCTGTGTTTTTTTCAATGTATTTCCTAGAATTATATTAGATTGTAGTTGTAGCTGTAAATTTGCTTTATTTTACTTCGTTTCAATGCGTATGTATATGCTGTCATTTTTGTTTCTGTAGTGCTTAAAGTACTGTGTTTAGCTTTAGAAGAGTGCTGGTGCTGCGGTAGCTTTGTCGTCTCACAGTAAGATACTGTCCGGTTCAATTCTCAGCTAGAGCATCTTCTGTGTGGAGACATGCATGAATGGGCGTACCTTCGTTGAAGGTTGTGCGTCAGGGCTGGTAACTCGGCACGTAAAAATCAACTACCAGTCATTAGTGGACCGGAGTTCCGCTGTGGCGACCCCTAACTGGGAAAAGCCAAAAGATACAAACAAACTCATAAGAACTTTAAGCTATAATGTTCAATGTGTGGTTTGTGCAAACTTGAGTTTTATTTACTTAGTGTAAAGCTTGGTCTTCTTTTTTCTTTCTTGATATTTTAATGTTCTTTTTTATCTTGTTATTGTGAATTATAATACTGCTTTCTATTCTGCTTTACCTGATGATGTCTCATAAACGTACCTGTTGATAAAGTTTTGGAATGGGATTCTAACTGGAAATCCTTCCTTTCGAATACGTATTGTCTCCATGATCCCCAGGTAGCGGAGCTGTAGGCTGACTGCCTCCATCTCAAACAAACCAGGCTCCTAGGAAGAGGACACATGAAATGGGATTGGTGCATATTAAAGGAAATACACTTTATATCAAATCATTCTTTTGATAAGTTAGCAGTACTGAGGAGAAGCTGAACTTGGCTAAGCACCTTCTGTGATACAGCATCAAATTTCTGGGTTGAGAACTCTCATTCAGTCTGCTTATTTGTCACTGTAGTCCTGTATGTTTCATATCTTATTTTGACTCCACAGGATACATAAAGTTTTACCTTACACGTTGGTGCTGTCAAGGCTGCCTGTACTTCAAGCTTTGACTGAATACATATAAACATGCACGTAGAAATTAATTCACATAAAATGAGGAGGAGCAGCTATAGGGAACTTAGCAATGCCAATGATATGAAGCAGGCTTATGTCATCTAATTGTTACAGGGGACCAAAATCTGTAAGTGAAAAAAAATTGTTTTTTTTGTCATGTGACTGTCACATCTCTGCCCTGAATGTGGCACTGCAGGAGAGACTGGTGGATTGTGAACTTGGCAGTAGACTGAATGATGGTCATTTCCTTATCCTGCACTGAGATGACCACAGTAAACATGGCAATTGAGGTACATTTCATAACAGAATAATATTATTCATCTCTCTGGCATTATGCCACTGTTGGTCAGATCATCAATTAACCATGTAGTGTGTTTTAGAAATTTTTAACCTTATTTTTGAATCACAGCTGTACTATGACATCGGCAATACCGAATAACCTCTCCTCTCCCTGTGGCCTACAAACATGGCTTTGATCTCTGAATGGGGGCATTCCTTGGGAGGGGGAGGAATCAAAGCAGAAACCTCACATTCGATGGGAAAGGCAGTGGTCAGGGCTCTACCTTTGTGCAGCATTATCCTTGATGATTGCTGGGATTTTGTATGGTAGGCCTAAAACCCTCTCCATTATGACCATCAAGCACCGTACAAGGCCCACTATGCCAAGCTCAGGGCAGATGTGCACTTCCACACATCTTTACTTCTTTGCTGAGTACAGGCACTCTTTATATGGGCTCATACTCTTGAATCTCTATCTGTACTGATAGCACATCCTGGCCATTTTGCAAAGGGTGCTGGTAAAGTAAGAATTAATCAGCTCCATCTTTAAAGAAGGGATAAGCTAGAGTCAGTGGCTGAATTCCATCTATCTCTAGTTGGTTCGTCAAATGCCTAGACCACTAATCAAACCTGGCCATCTAGTCTGCGGTTAGAACTTTATCCTTCTACAAAGCAAAGTCACCTAATGGGTGCCAACCTTCAATAGGGCATGACACCAGGTATTATCTGTCTTCTGTGAACCAATTACTGGGGTAATAAACCATGCTCAGCACAGATCAGTTTTTAACACTGTGCAGTCCAAGGTGTCAGGCAGTGATTATGAGGGAGATTTAGGTTTAGGAAGGGAACATTTTATGGATTAGGGAGCAGGAGGGGGGTTTAGGGTTAGAGAGCTATTACGTACTTTAGGGTTTGGGAAGGGAGTTTTAGGTCACAAAGTGATTGTGATAATTAAGTTTAGGAAGTGGGGGGAGTTTCAGATTTAGAGAACATGAGGGGAGTTTAGGGCTAGGTAGTCAAAGTAGAGTTTTACAGTTAGGGAGCAATTGGGGACTTTCAGTTTTGGGAGAGGGAATGGTGTTTTAGGGTTAGGGAGCAACTGGGGACATTAGGTTTAGGGAGGAGAGTGCTATGGTTAGACTTAGGGACCAGATGGAAGTTTTAGAGATAGAGTTAGGGTTCTGGTGGGACTATGTAGTTCAGTAGGGTGGGTGGTGAGAGGGCTAGGTAATTCACCAGAGTTAAGGTAGTGAGAGTTATAGCACTTGCCAGTTAGAGCAAGTGGCAGTGAGCAAGTGTGTCGTGAGCTCCTAGCATGCAAGCTCTTGTTGTAGAGTTGCAACTGATAGTATATACTGGGGACTGTCATTAGATAAACTGTTATTACAAAATTTTCTAGACTACGTATGTTTAGATGCAGTGATATATCACTTAAGGAAAACCTGTTTAACATATATGATGAAGACTTTACTTTTCTGTCTCCAGTAATAAAGGGATAGTTTTTTATGAGACTATTTTTCATATTTATTTTGACTTTACATAACTTTTCTGTCATCATCATCATCAGCCCCCTTTATCCTATTTTCTACATGGGGTCAGGTAATTGTGTTAACTGTTAGCATCTCTCTCGATTCAGTGCCACACTCATGCCTTCTCCGACACTCATGCGTGACTGTTGCAGATATTCTTTCACACAATCCATCCACCTCTTTGCTGGACATTCTCTTTTCCTCTTACCTTTTTCCTGTCTGTCCCAAATCTTCTTCACCAGATTGTCTTCTGCTTTTCTGCACGTGTCTGAACCCCATAATTTGTTCTTTTTGATCTTTTCTGCAATTGGAGCTTCTTTGGTTTCTGCTGTTATGTCCTCATTTCTTCGTCTGTCCCACAGTGTGCATCTTACCACCCTTCTCAGGCGCTTCATTTCCATCACCTGTTACTGCCCAGGTTTCTGTGCCATACAGTAGTACTGGTTGCACCACTGTCTTGTACACCTTACTTTTCAGCTTTTTTGGCATTCTTCTGTCATAGACTACACCTGACCCTCTATGCCAGTTGCTGCAGCCCCTCTGATTCTAGCTTTGACCTGTTCATTCAGACTTCCCTTCTCCTCAACCACCCCTCCCGGATACTTGAAGCTGTTTACCTGTTCCACTATCTTCCCTTCTATCTCAATTCTCAGCTTCTTCTGATTTCCCCAGTCTGTTGCCATTACTACTGTTTTATCTGTGCTTAGTTTCATCCCATGTGCCTTCAGTTTTGCATTCCATTCCCCTATCCTTTGCTGGAGATGTTGCTCAGAGTCTGCCGGTAATGTCACATCATCTGCATACAGCAACTTTGTTGATCTGTCCCCTCCAACCTGTTTGCTAACATAGTCCTTCACCAATATGAACAGCTGTGGGCTCAGAGCTTAGCCCTGGTGTACACCCACTCCCACTGGGGAACCCCTCTGTGAGGCCAAACACTGTTCTTACTTGAGTCATTGGGTTCTTGTACATAGCCTGCACTAATTCTACTAATGTCTCTGGGACTTTGAACCACCGCAGTACTGCCCAGATCAGCTTTCTCGGGACCTTGTCATATGCTTTCTCCAAGTCTAGGAATGCACAGTTGGACTCTTTCCTCATCTCTATCTTCTTCTCACCTATCTGTCTCACTTCCAATATTGGGTCAGTTGTGCTGCATCCTGATCTGAATCCAAACTATTCATCTCCCATCTTACATTCTACTACTCTCTGTATCCATTTATCAGTCACACTCTCCAAAACATTCATGCAATGTGACAGGAGTTTGATGCCTCTGTACTCCCCACAGTTGTGGCTGTCCCCCTTTGATCTTGTACACTGGCACCAGTATACTTATTCTCCATTCATCTGGGATATGTTTTCCTCTCCACACTGCCACAAGTACCCTCAGGAACCATTTCTCTCCTAACTCACCCAGCATCTTTATCATATCTGCTGTGACCTCATCTGAGCCTGCTGCTTTCCCTGACTTCATTTTCCTCAGTGCCGCCCTTACTTCTTCTAGGGTGGGCTACTCTTCTTCACTCATTGTAGGCTGTTTCTGGGGTGGTACTGCTTCTATGGGGTTTTCTTCATTCGGAAGCTGCGGGAAGTACTCGTTCCATCCTCCTTTGATGTCCTGTGAACTGGTGAGCAGGTTGTTGCTGGCATCCCTTATGAAGCATGTCTGACTATCTTCTTTATCTTTTTTTCTTTGCCTTTTAACCTGGTATAGTTTCTTTGTGCCCCCTACTGAGTCACTTTCCAGTAGTTGGTAGAGTGCCTCAGATGCCCTATTCTTTGCTATTGCTTCTTTGTTAGACAACCAGTATTCCCTCCTAGCCTGGTCGGTGTTTTCTATCTCCAAGTTTTTCCTGCACTCCTTTTTTGTTTTGATGACTTCCTGGACTTCTGCATTCCACCACCGGCTTTCTTTATGTACCTAATTTCCATACCTGGCTCAGGCACATATCAGTTTTGTAGTCCTCATACTTGCTGTTTTGAGGCCCTGCCATTCTTCTTCAACTCCACCTATTTCCTTCTCTTCTTGGGGTGCTAGAGCCCTGAGTAATTCCTTAAACTGTTGTACTTGCTCTTCCATCAACTTCCAGGTCTTCAGCCTGGTCTCTGTTGACCTTAGAGCCTTCTTTGACCACTGCTTGCAGCTGATTGTGGCAAGCAGTGGTTTATGCTGTGGGCTGACTGTTTCTCTGGGGTCCACTTTGCAATCATCAATTCTACCCTAGTGCCTTTTCCCTACTAACAGGAAGTCTACCTGAGTTGAATGATGGCCACTCTTGTATGTGATCTTGTGACTGTCTCTCTTTCTGAACCACGTGTTGGCTACTATCAAGCCATTTACCAGACAGAAGTCTAGAATTACCTCTCCTTCTTTTTTCCTGTTACCCCACCCATGTGGACCCAGGCAGTCCTTGTATCCTGTTCTGTTTGTCACGATATGTGCATTCAGGTCACTCATTATCAACACCAGTTCATGCTGTCCTGATTTATCTAGTAGAGCCTGCAACTGCTGTCTGAATACACTCTTTTCCTCACTATCACAACCCTGCTGTGGGACATAGGGCGAGATTATGAATATTACCATAGTCTAATTGCCATGAGTCTGTCACTAATTCTGATGATATCACTCGCTGCCTTCTGAAGCCTCTCTCTCTCACCGCAATTCCCACACCATTTCTAGCCTGTCCCCCTCCTGAATAGTAGACTCTGGATCTCAAGCCAAGTGGCTTTGCTGCACTGCCCTTCCATCTTGTCTCTTGGATACATAGGATGTATAGTCTCCTCCATATCATCATGTCATTCACTTCCAAGCTGCATCCTGTCAGTGAACCTACATTAAGTGTAGCAATTCTCAGTTCATGTTTAACAGGTGGATTGGTTTTACATCTAACTTTCCCAGGTAACCCAGGCTGGGCAACTGGACACTGGCTGGCCAATAGCTTATTGATCCAGGGCTGCTAGGCTTTATGTTGGACACACACTGGCCAATAGGGGCACATACATCCCTCCACCATTAGCATGGGTCCCTGGTGTAGGGCAGAGTAGGCTGGGATCTCAACCAATTATCACCGGTAACTACCCATGCCCATTTGGTGACGTTAGTCAACATGACCAAATCACCTAGAACCATATATTATACCATCGAGTGGCTAGCCCTGACACAATGTGCAGTCTGTGATCCCTGTTCTCCTATCTTGAGCATACTGCACACGACAGTAGATGCCCAAAACGGTTGGTCTGTATGACTCTTCCCCCTATAGGGCACCATACAAGAGTCTGTGCTGCTGCCCACAGCTCCATTCACTGTTGAATTTGAGATGGAAACACTCAGCATGTTTTTAGGAAGTGGGAGGAACCCCACAGAGATACAGGAAGAACATGCAAACTGCAAACAGGCATTGGTCAGAGGTCAGGATTGAACCTTGTACCTTGTGCATGGGAGACGAAGACCTTAACCATTATGCCAACTGCTCTCTATAGTGGAGTTGAAACAGAGAACATTTTCCTTTTATATTTGTTTTTCTTTTCGAATTCAACATTGGGGTGGTTTGGTGATACAGTGGTTAGCGTTGTCGCCTCACAGAAAGGGGTTTTCTGGTTCGATTCTCAGCTGTGGTGCCTTCTGTGCGGAGTCTGCATGTCCTCCCTGTAGTTATGTGGGTTTCCTCTTGGTGCTCCAGTTTCTTCCCACATTCCAAAGAGATGCAGTAGGTGGATTGGGCACTCCAAACTGAATGTGTATGCAAGTGAGTGGTAACAATACACTACAGTGGCATGGCTAGCCACCTGGTGGTGTAAACCTTGGCTCAAGATGATTTTCACTGTTGAAGTGACAGCCTGATCTCATGTGCAAAATGGGAAAAGGGGTTGAGGATTGATGGATTCAACATTGTGACATTTCTGTACCTTACTTTTGAATTTCAGGATCTTATGGCATTGCCTCTTTCTTATATGTCATTGCTTCTTAGTTTTTAAGTTTATTGTTTAAGTTGGCATGCACTTATAATGCTTTTAGCCATTTGTATTTTTATTTTGGTACCCTTGCTAGCCTTAGCACAATGCTTACAATAATGATTATTGTATACTACTCCAAGAAAAAAACGTACTTAAAATCAAAATCTTTAGGCTATGTTTGTTTGTCAAAAAGGCATTTATGATTAGATTTAAATGGGGGTGACATTACTAAAACAAAATGTACAAATTATGATAGCTATTAACCTTTTCTTTCAAACTGGAAAAAATAAGGATTTTTGTGCAAGTAAGCAGAAGTGATCAGTGAACTATTCAGAGCGGTAAATATAATGTAAAAACTGATGGTTCAAATCAGAGGCAAGCTGAGGGTGGAAAGGCTTAGCACAGCTTTTATTTCTGCAAAGACATAGATTTTAAATTATCAGAATAAGAATGTATCTGAGCATCAGAAGTTTTCTGAAATGATGTAGTAAAAGCACCCAAGTGTCACAAACCCTAGCACGGCCTATAACACAGGGTGGTGGTTACCATTATTTTCTTCCAACAATAACCTGTTGTAAAGCAGCTTCCATGAACAATTATAAGCACAGCTTCATAGGCTGGTACAAGGCCATTGGGCCTAGGGCCTATACAAGCCTAGCCATAACAATTCCCTGGCTGTTTCTTCCCACAATATTTACTTCCCTGGACCCCTGTCTGGATCTGACGTGATCCCCGGGGTGAATTTCCCATCTCCCATCCAATCGTCAAGGTTTCTTTTGAAGAGGGTCAAAAAGGTGCTCTGCTTGACATGTATGGGCAGTCTATTCCAGAGTCTGGGGAGTCTCTGAGTCAGGAACCTATCTCTCCAGCATGTTTTGTTCATTGTGATGACAAGGTTTAGATCCCTGGTCCGTGTGGCTCTGAGGGATTGGGATTTCTTTAAGTGCAGCATGTCCAACAGCTCTGGGTTTGACATGGCCTTGTATGTTAAGCAGAGATCACCTCTGAGTAGACAATATGCTGGAGTTTCTTTAGACGGTCAGCATAGGGCATCTGCTTTAGGCCTGTGATTCTTTTAGTGAGGTATTTCTGTGGCCTTTCCAGTTGTTGCGGATGTCTTGAGAGGTACATACCAAATGGGGTGTTGTATTCTATAATAGGTCTAATGAGGGATGAGTACAATGGGACAATGACCTCCTTTTTTCTGGATGAAAAGCCCTTAGTGATGAGGTGTGCCACACAGAAGGATTTGCTGACTGTTGTGGCAACATGGTTATCGAAAGTGAGACCACTGTCCACCTGTGTCCCTAAGTCTCTTATCACACTTTTGGTGTTTAGTGTACTGCTACCTATGTGGTAATTCATGGGTACATGTTTTTTTTCCCAAAGGGGATAACTATACATTTCTTGGCATTGAGCTTGAGTCCATGGCTCTGGCACCAAGCATCTGTTTCTGTAAGGCCCTTTAGTAGAATATCCACATAATTTTGGGATTCAATAATGGCTCCCAGTTTGCAGTCATCTGCAAACTTTGTTAGCCAGAGTCCCTTAGTGTTGGCCTGCACTTCAGAGAAGTAGATGCCAAACAAGAGCGGTCCCAGGACTGAACCCTGAGGTACTCCACTTGTCACTTGTCTGGAGCTGGATTTGTAGTCGGCTACTTTACAGTGTGGGTTCTGTCAGTAATCCAGTTGGCAACCCATTGTGTGACATAGGGATTAATGCCCAGCATAGTAAGTTTATCTATGATTCCAGAGTGGGGGATGGTGTTGAAGGCCTTGGCGAGGTCCAGATAGGCTGTGTGGACCACCATACCCTCTTCCACAGCTCTGGTCACTCAGGTTCAGGAGACAAGATCGACTCTTCACGAACCCAAACTGGGTGGGGTCCAGTGTTTGAAGATTGCCAATGTATTTGTTTATAAGTTCCATGATAATACGTTCCATGGCCTTGCAGATCAGGCTCATCAGACTGATGGGGCAGTAGTTATCAGGATCCAAGGTGGATCCCCCCTTGTGGAGTGGGATAACTGTAACTGTGCACCAGTCAGTGGGCATGAAGCCTGAGGTGAGGCTATGATTAAACATGACACTTAGGTGAGGTGCCAGTTAATTTTGTAGTTCATGTAGTACACAGCCCGGGATGTAGTCTGGTCTCATGGATACTGTTTCTTAGCTTTGGAGAGTGCAGTTTTTACCTGTGTGGCCGTTATTACCGGAATTTGGCAATCTTTTGGTATTGAAATGGGCCCTTTAGGGGGTGAAAGGGGGTGAAGTTGGCATCTGTTTTGTAACTGGGGATTTATTTATATAACTTGAGACTCCATCATTTTGTATGTCTCAGATGTCAGATAAAGAAGATGGAAACTAAATAGTTTTGTTTGCAAAACAGGAAGAGGAGAGTGCAATGGCTGATTCTTCATATGAATATTTTGTTCAAAATAGCACATAATTTCTGAAGATTACTACATTTATATTCATCTATGTTACAGAAACAAGTCTACGCCTTCTGATTTGAGGGGACAATTTTATGATTCAGAACCTCTTGTTCCTGATGCTTGAGAGTTAAAATACTGAAAGGGAAAAATTACTCATCAGAAATGAATAATTAAATTAAAAACATAGATTTCAGTCTGTAGTCTGGTTAGGCATGCTAATGTCGTTATTTTTTAATAAAATAATAACTTTGTCCATGGTAGGATTTTGTTATACTGGCACACATTATTATGAACTGCAGGCACATTTTTGGAAGAGGATAGTAATTCTATCATTAGCATTGCTGCCACACAATGGTTAGTTCTTCAGTTAATTTCCCAACTGGAGTGCTTTCTTGGCAGATTTTCTTTGGATTTTCTGGTTCCCTTGCACATTTGAAGGGCATGCTTTAGATTAATGAACTGGTGATTCTCAAATTGACTGTTGGTGTGCATGCAGTGTCTATGTGAGAGTGTGTGAGTGTGTGCATGTGTGCATGTGTGCGTGTGTGCATGTGTGCGCATGTGTTTTTGTGTGTGTGTGTGTGTGTGTGTGTGTATGATAATGCATTTTGTTTCAGTTAAATAGCAAAATGTTGGTGTACAATACTGCCAGAAAATGTAAATACTCATATAGTTCTTGGATATAAGACACCAATTTTTTTTGCAGCCATTGTTTCACCATACTGCCTGTCCTTCTTCAGCCAATGTTTTTTTCTTAACCTTCAATACAAGTAGCTGAAGCCCTCAAAGTGTGAACTCAAGGCGGGAAATCTGGAGGGGGAAGTGTATTTTCATCATGGAGTTATGTCAACCAATCGAAGACCAAAATAACAAGCAGCAGAACACTACTACTACCAAAAGAATAGGAAAAGGCACTTTTCTGGTAAAAAATAAATAAATAGTAAACAAATGAGTTTTTTTATTTTTGAATGGAACCTACTCCTCTCCTTAATACTTCCAATACTACCAGTCTGCCCATGACTCCTCTCAACACAGCCCCAAACAATTCTGGTCCCCCATAAACTCCATCCTCCACCCAGGTAAAGTCAGTACCCCTCCTCCTAACATCCCTCACTCCTCAGAAAATATTGCTATCTCATTCAACACACACTTCACACAAACCATACTATCACTAGCTAAACAACACAACCCCCCTCCAACCCACACCTTCAACTAGTAATCTCCCCACTGCCTTCTCTTTTTCTCCTGTACCTACCTCCAACATAAAAAATCTCTTAACTAAACTTAAGCCCACCAAATTAGCAACAGACAACCTCCCAAGTGAATACCTACAAATCGGAGCTGATGTTCTGGCCTACCCAGTATCCATCTTGATTAACCGATCTCTGTCAGAAAGTTACGTTCCCACACTGTGGAAAGTATCACATATAATTCCCCTTCACAAAGGTGGACCCTCCACAGAACTAACCAATTACCGCCTCATAGCTATTCTCTCTCCACTCTCCAAAATACTAGAGAGATGCATACACTCTCAGGTCTCAGACTACCTCCTTACTAACAACCTCCTTTCCAATACTCAGCATGGTTTCTGACCAAACCATAGCACCACCACTGCCTTACTCTCCTTTACTAACACTATCCTAAAGCATAAAAACAATGGCTATCTCTCCTCTGCTACTTTCCTAGACCTATCTAAAGCATTTGACATGGTCCCACACAAACAACTTATCTCTGTCCTCAATAACCTATCCTTCTCTCAATCAGTCACCAACTGGTTTCAGAGTTACCTGTCTGACCGCCAACAATCCGTTGTATGGCAGAATGACATATCTCACCAACTACCTGTCACCATAGGGGTTCCCCAAGGATCCATCCTTGGACCCCTACTCTTCTCTGTTTTCACCAATAATCTAGCCTCTGCCACCAAACATGGCACACTCATATAATACGCAGATGACTCAACCATCATCTGCTCAGCCCAGTCCCTACCCAAACTGCAAAAAGTCACACAGGAAGCCTTTTCCTCTGTTGAAACTTGGGTATCCGATGCCCAATTAATACTCAACCCAAACAAAACTAAAGTACTCATCTTCTAGCCCACCAAACATACTCAAAACAACTCTCACTTTAACATCACAGCAAAAGACAACACCACTATATACCCAACTGAACACACCAAATTGCTAGGAGTGGAAATAAACAATAAACTAAAATTTGACATTCACATATCCATGACCATAAAAAAAGTCCACAAAAAAACTAGGAGCATTATACAGAAATAAGCAACTTCTCACCAAAGCAGCAAAGATTTCAATAGCAAATTCCCACCTTATCTCCACCCTACTTTATGCCTCTCCAATATATATCAACCTAAGGCAATGCGATCTAAACAAGCTAGAGACCTGCTACAACAAAATCGCCAAATTCGCCACAGGGGCATCCTACCATAGTCACCACTGTCTCTCACTTGCTGAACTGGGCTGGCTTGAACTCCCTCACCTCCTTCAATGGTATCAACTCTCACTCACCCACAAACTAGTAAACCATCCACTAAATGTCCCATCCCTCCAGAATCTACTCCAACCCTATCACACCACCAGACCACTAAGATCCAGCAACAAAATCACTTGCAGATCACTAAAGCCAATAACTCTGCTGGTGAAGCACTATTCTCTTGCACCATAGCCAAATTATGGAACTCCCTCCCATCCACAATTACCTCCATACCATCATGCACCCACTTCAAAACTTTACTAAAAGCGCACCTAAAAACATGCTGGCTATGCCCTTGCAACTCCCACTCTTAATATCACCCACCCCATCCAACCACTACCTTTCTTTCCACCCCACTAACTACCTTGATTATAGCAAGCTCAGATGCTCATGAGCCTAGTACTTATTATACAGCAGGAACTTCTTATTGTAACATTTGTTAATGTCTGTTATGTACTTCACAGATAAAGATTCTAGTTGTCTACTGATGTACTATGTTCTTCATCTGTAAATATGCTGCAAGTAATTGCTATGTTAAATTGTTAATCGCTATGTAATCCAATGTAACTACCGTCTGTTTATTTTAACTGTGGAGCTTTTCTTCCCAGGCCTCCGCTGAAAATGGACCTACGTCCAGCCCCGGTCAACAAATGTAAATAAATAAATAAATTAATTAATTAAATATGCTATGATAACTCCATGGTCATATGCTACAGAGCTAGGACAAAGATCTACTAAGACAGGAAAACTCTTAATGCTCTCCATATGTGGTATTGCACTGCCGATGATAGTAAAATTAAACTGTAAATGCAGTTAATGCAATTCCAACAACACAAAAAGACTAACATCTACCTCTACCTTCCTCATTTACACCTAACCCCCCCCCCCAAATCTAGCAACATGGACCCACATATATTGAATGCACATTCTGCCCAAAAAACATTAACAACTAAAATAGTCAATGTATATATTTATCTATATATCATGTTTGCCGCTATATGTTTTTTCAATAAAAAAAATTTAAGAAATTCATGAAAAGTTGCTGTGACAAAACAGCACAATCTCTTCCATCATCTGGAGGCACATGTCTGGTGTTACAATCTTAAGCCTGAGTTGTAGTTAGAAACAGAGGACTGACAGGTAGAAAAGTTTCTAAACAAGCTACTACCTTCTTTTCTCTCCTGGCTATACTAGCTTCACTTTACATTTTTATTTAATTTACTAGCACCTGTGCCCCATATCAAGTGTAAATCAAAACCATCACTAAACTAAATTACTTGCTCAGAGTAACGCAACTTAAAAGTGGAAATTAAGGACTCTGAACCATTACATATTAAAGCACATTAGAAGCTCACAGTCTTAGCCTTTGTGGTAAACTGTCTTATACTGCCTGCAATAACATGTCACATTGCCAGCATTACTTGCCTATAAGTGTGAGGATGTTATAGCTCATCATCCCTTGATTGTTCACACTGTTTCCCAGCCCCCACTTATTTGTTAACATATAGTCACCTTAGAGCTGTCCTATAACCGAAAAGACATCATCCACTGGCTTTCCCATTCACCCTGAGTCCATCCATCCATCACCCCTTTTTGCATATGGGGTCAGGGTGTCATAATCATCTAGGATTAAAGTTTACACCACTAGGGGGGCAGTCCTGCCACTGTTGTTCTTCCATACCACACACTCATACCTCTGGCCAATTTAGAGTGTCCAGTGTACTTACTGCATGTCTTTGGAATGTGGGAGGAAACCAGAGCACCTGGAGAAAATCCATGCAAATATAGTAGGGACATCCAGACTCTGCAGAGAAGGCATCTCCACTGAGAACTGAACTGGAGACCCTCTTGCTGTGAGGCTACAACACTATCTTTGGCACCACTTTGCTGCATCCATTAACCCTGAGTAACTCCAACTCATTCTTAAATTCAATTCCGTGACTGAGTAAAAAGTAAGACATTCATTTTGACATTACACTTTACCACATAATTGCCCTGATGTAATATAAATATTAATGTTTCATTTGCTGTACTGTCAGTTTTACAATGTTTTGCAACACTTTTTCATTACCTTTTTATGATTTGGCTTGATACAGCGAACAAAGAAAGGATTGCACCTATGACATAAAACAGAAAGAAAATAAATTACAGGTTGTCACTGAATCAAGAGAAAAAATAGAACTTGATTACTTTTTGTCATACAGATCAGCTCAGTGGATGGTGATGCCTGTCAAACTGCATCATTTGGAGCATGAAGTATGCATGAGTGCTCACTACATGTTCCAAGGAATATACAATTTACAAAATGGTTAGTGTTGACAGCTATGCTTCAAAATGTTTAGGAACTGACAGCAGCAGTGTAATGGAAGAATATGTTTTAGCAGAAGGAAGATGGTAAGACTGCTGCAGCAACATACTGCAAATCGCTCATCACCTCATTTAGATTGTGAGTACTCAGACCTGTGATTCATTCAAATTCAGTTAATTACGGCCTGTGCTCCATGCGAAATCAGATTCAGAACTTTGTCACATAAACATATTCCTTTTCCAAACTATTCATAATTGGTGCATCCAAAGACACCAGTAAAGTTTTTTAAAAAATTTAAATGACATTTACGTTATAGCATTTTTTGTCAAATTCACCAATATAGCAGTTCTATTTAATGAGCAATGCATTTTAGGGTCACACATATGAAGTCAACATCCTACTCTCACAAAACTTTATCCCTCAGTGAAAAGGGAAATGTTTATATGCAGTCCGTATCTGTCAGTCTTCCCAACCATTTTCATGGCTGTTAAAAAGTGCAATAAAAAGTTAATGCTGTAAGATACTGTTATACTATTGAAGGCACACTTTGTTACAGCTGGTCTGGAGATATTCATACTGATGTAAATGGCTAATGATTCACAGCTTTAAGTCTAAGAATCTCTAATGTAAAAAAAAAAAAAAAGTATGAAACTCAGAAGAGTCAGCTGTTTTTGTTTTAACCCAATGTAACTTCAAAGTCCAACAAACTTCTGAATCGTATCATGGGCCACCTACCATTAACCTTTAGCTCGGTATGTGATCAGATACTGCTTACCACTCTGAACTCGCTTAAATGGAAAAACGTACTACAGTAGTTTAGCCAGAAACACGTTTTATCTGAAAATGAAGCTGGCTAGCAGTAGCAAGTTTGAAATGGTTACTGAGACTGAATAACTTTTAGGAAACAGTTATCGGATATGAATTCATCATCCTATTTTGTACCAACTCATTTTCTGTGTTCAACATTTCTGTAATCTAAGAGTGAGAATAATAATATTTGTAGTTGTCCTCAGAGAGGGTGAAAAGACCCCTCAGATTGTTTATGTCTGCTTTTTGTGGCTCCTTTCTTTCACAAATTAAGTTCCCTGTTCCATCTGTGTGTCTTAAAGCACAGTAACACTGGGGCAGTGGCATTTCTAGTTGAAAGCTTCAGTGGATCGTACCACAGCCATGGAAAGCACTGATTCCAAATGAGTCAATGACGAGAAACCAGAATGCTGTAAAATCACTTACTATTAGTAGAGCTAGCAACTGGCTAGCTTTGGAAAGGCAAACAAACTTTAGCACATTGATTGATCAAAGTATTGTCATTTTATATAAGCCCTCAACCTGTCCTTGAAGTATGTGGATATTGCCAGCCTTTATGTAAGAAAGAAAAATGCCTCCAGTAGTAAAAATGCTTACTTTGTGTTCCAGGGTCTGAGGCTCTGATACTGCACAAAATCTTTAAGAAGGTGCAAAAACTATGTCAACAGCTTTCTCAGACCTCTGCTGTTTTGGTCATCCAGGGGATACAGTCAGTACCGCAGAATTAAGATTACATTCTCTCCTACTTCTTCAGTGAATTGGCTATAGGGAGACAGCTGAATTACTGGGTGTTCACAGCTGAATTACTGGGTGTTCACAGCTGAATTACTGGGTGTTCTAGTAAAGCATGTTGTTAGTGATAAGTATAAGCCTAGAACTGAGAGAATGAGGGACCACAATGGATATTATAACATGTGATGTGATAAATTCCAATAATGTGCTGATATATATCCCATGGCAGGATGACTATATTAATTCCATCATGATGTAAACTCATGAATAATTGCTGTTGATGTCAGATTTTCTTCATAGCTGCATAAGTCTTGATCTTACTTATGCATACAGTCAAGCTGTCTTATCAGTAAATATATTTAATTCTTTCCCACACATTAATAATCTGAGATCTCCTGTGACTTACAGTTAATGTTGCAGTCAGCCAATAAAAAGTAGCCTTTGGTAATGTTAGAATCCCTTAAGGGAGTAGTACTTTGTGACTAGTATAATGCTGTATTGATCTTTTATGGTATATATATGTATATATATATATATATATATATATATATATATATATATATATATATATATATATATATACCAGTCTATACCCTTAATATCTGACTGACAGTATGGAATATCTTCCCTTTCCATTTTAGGCCATCTCTACGAGAATAGTGATTCCCTTTGGAATTTATACAAATGAAAATAAACCACACTGACACAGTCCTGTTTGCAAGCATTTTACATCACAATCCATACTGACACACTCCCAGTTTTATACATTATACATCACTTATAATCTACCCAGTCTTTTTCAGTCAAACATTACATAGCTCATTTAAATCCTGCCACCTTTGTATTTTGTCAGTGTTAAGAGATTCAACATTAAATACTACATTTGATCTTACATAACTGAACCATATATGTGTATATATAAATATATATATATATATATATATATATATATATATATATATATATATATATATATATATATATATGGCTGCCCTTTATAATCGTGAAATACTGAAATCTCGAATTTCAGTATTTTGTGACAATAAAGGTGAAACCTTCAAACACCGAACCTTCACAATCCCGAAACTACAAATCCTGAACACACAGCATACACCACACCACACATAAACCAAAACACCCACACTCCAAAACAAATAAGCACACAAAAACAAAACACCACACATCCACATACCTACACTACACATAAGCAGGAAGCAAGTCCCCCTGCACCCCCCTACTTATATATACTAACTCCGCGATCGCAATAACAGTAAAAGACAGTACACTCACACCCAGACATTCCACAGTCCTTTGCGCGTGCACACACACACACACACACACACACACACACACACACACACACACACACACACACACACACACACATCACACATCACACATAGACAAACACCGTGTGAATACATTCCTGTATAACATTCATTCCACATAGTACTCTTTGACAATTACAGCCTTCCCTTACACACTCATACACACTCATACATTCATCTTCCTACCTTAACCCACACATACAACTTACAATCTCAGATGCACTCAAACTCCCACCCAAAACCCTTACAAAACACTCACCTTACATTCCACATAAATTCATACACTATGCCGAACAACATCCAAACCAAACAGCACACGTCACATAATGTAAAGCCATAACCGTGAATTAGAAATATTCAAATTCACAATTATGCACTTTCGACATTCTAAAAATTCGCCTTTATAGTTGCGAAATACTGAAATTTGAGATTTCAGTATTTCACGATTATGAAGGGGAACCATATACACACACACACACACACACACATATATATATATATATATATATATATATATATATATATATATATATGGTTAGCTATCAAAACATCTACTTTTCATAACATCTAAAGTCAAAACATCAAGACCATAACATCTAAACTTCAAAACATCTAAAACTCATAACATCGAATCTCAAAACACTGAAAACTACAAAGCAACTATAAATAACATCCCACACACTGTTTGCTACATTTATGCATGAGGGCAAGCCCCCCTGCACCCCCCAAGTGGGGGACTCCACCCCCCCAAATTAAATATACCAACTCCAAGGTTGCACTACAGTGGGGTTAGGAAATTAACTTTTTCCCCCACTGTAGTGCGAGTAAAAACTCTGTGGGATGTTATTTATACTTGCTTTGTAGTTTTCAATGTTTTGAGATTTGATGTTATGAGTTTTAGATGTTCTGAGTTTAGATGTTATGAAGAATAGATGTTTTGATAGGTAACCATATATATATATATATATATATATATATATATATATATATATATATATATGTATGCACTGTGTGTGTATATATATATTTATATATATATATATATATATATATATATGTTAGTATAGTCTAAAATTTTGAAGGCTCATATGAGCAAACATTTGTTTAGGCAGTATATAATAGTGAACACTCATAAGAGCAAACTTTGTTTATATGATTTAGAATTTTTTTGAATGTTTTTCTTTCTTTTTTTTTTTTTTTTTTTACATTTTTTTATCCTATGTTTTTTTTAATAGTTTTATATTTTATGCTACTAGTGTGACTATTTTTTTGCAAAGCTATAGCTCAGATTGTTTGCTTTGAATTGCTTAAACATGTTTAATATTTGCAGTTCTCTTTTTACAGCTACCCATGGAAGCATGTTGCTATGTCCACAATAAACTGATAGAAGAGTCAGCTATTTAAAAAAGATGAGAAAAAGTGTTTTCCAGACATGACTGTCAGTTACTGAGACTGAGAGGAGGTACCGATGCATCCAAAAGAAAGCCACATAGCAGCATTTGTTTTTCTACTTTCCACTTCCTGGATTAGACCCTGCATTGGCCTGTAGTTTTTCTATGAAGGCCTATAGTATTTTCAGGATTGTTCAACTGCTTTTTATAATACCATTTTGTGGAATATTCCTCCTCTCTCTGAATGTACTTTATTATTTTTCAAGTGGTTGTTAATGTCTTATACCCATGTTAGCAGTTCAAAGCGATGCACTCTTTTTTAGACTTCTAGACTGTTTTCCCACTTCTGCTTCACTCTACCATTCCTGTGCCACTGTGCCAGGCTCATCAGTGACCTATTCATGTTATATACTATTTCTCTGTTGCCCTCTGAGTGACATTTTAAAGTTAGACTGCCTACATCCTGTCCTGCTGTCCTGCCCCACATTTCATGGTGCTAATTAGCTAAGCCCTTGGCCCTGTTCATATTTTAAAGCTCCTGTTTGGTGCTTGTCAGAAGATGAAACTTATAAAGTCTTCTTGATTACAGAAAACTTGTAAATCTGAACATTGTTCAAGAAAATTGCTATGACAGGCAGAACAAAATAAAAATTGATTAGTATACAATTGTTAGTTTATGAGCAAAAAAAATGTGATTTATTCAGAAGTATTTTATTAATGTCTAAAGTCTGTAACTGGAATTGGTTTAAATGTGTTTCTTATGACTTAACCCATCTATTTGTTAATGCATTCAAGTTTCGTTCTTGTGGATTATTCATAATTTATCAATGGGCTGGCTCAGTTCGTGACTTATTTGTACCTGTCATGGTATAAATATAATCTATTTCTGCCTTAACATTTTGTTATTTGTAATCGGTCTTGTAATGGTATAACTGATCACATTCCTTATGACCCTGAAATGTATTATGTGGCTAGCAGGGAATGAACAAATTTTGAAATATAAGGTTGCTATTGTTTAACAGCATGAATGATATCTCCATTTTCTGTACTTACAACAGAATTGATTTCTAGTTGATGGCATTCTTCTATGTACTGATCATAATATGCATTTGCAAACTATTAAGAATATGTAATGCGGTACTGGGTATTCCTGAAATGGAGGCATCATTTTGATGGTGTTTTATTGAGGTAAAGAAATAAAACAGAAGAAGGAGAAACATACAGGAAGCTTGGAAGAAAGGAAAAAGAAAAAAAAAATAACTTACTGTTCCATTTTGTCTATTAGTTCCATGAGAGACTGTTGAAATTTTGCTGCTACTGTTGGTGCTTGGTAACGGTGAGTAACTGTGCTATTTTTCCCCACTGTAGTCTTCTTCTGAGACAGGACTTGGGCGTGGGTGAAGAAAAGGCTAGCTACCATCTGCAGTCAAAAATAGTCTGGTTACTATGTCTTCCCTTACTGGACTACTAGTGTCATTTATATCGTTGTATAATTTTCATGCTTTATAAAGCATCATTTTTAAAACTCTGCCTTGTAAGATTTAATGTTAAGGATGCTTCTCTACATTTGACAAATAATTTGTTTGCATCAACACAGTCTGTTGCTGAAAAGTCATCAAAGTGTCATAAACTGGTAATTTTCATATCAGGTCTAAAATGTCTACTGAAAATTGATTCTTTTATCAAATGATACAAAGGAAAAGCAGTTACCGAAATGTCTTAAATTTAAGTACTACTATATATGAAAGTATCATTTAATATGATTTTCTTCCAGTTTCTTTATGTGACAGAACCATACATCAATCCATCATCCACTATTTCATTATTTGACAGAACCACACATGACTCCATCATCCTCTTCTTCACTATGTGACAGAACATTTACCACACATCACTCCATCATCCTCTTCTTCACTATATAAAAGAACATTTCCTACACATCACTCCATCGTCCTCACTATGTGACAGAACATTTACCACACATCACTCCATCATCCTCTTCTTCACTATGTGGCAGAACATTTACCACACATCGCTTCCTCATCCTCTTCTTCACTATGTGGCAGAACATTTACCACACTTCACTCCATCATCCTCTTCTTCACTGTGTGACAGAACATTTACCACACATCACTCCATCATCTTTTTCTTCACTAGGTGATAGAACATTTATTATACATCTCTCTAGCATTCTCTTCTTTACTTTTTTGACAGAACATTTACCGTGTCACTCAATCATCTTCTTCTCTGATTTCAGCCATGCTTTTATACATAAGTAGAGAATCTAAGATTAAAAATATTACATTGCATTTCTTGGAAATAGCTTATGTCGACCTTTTATATGCAAATTGCTACAGTTTCTTAGAAAATCATAGAGCAGTGCATCAAGGCTTGATGCCTCTGTAGGACTTCCAAAAGAACATGTTGAATCATTCTCACTTGTTTCAGTAGCATATAAAATACTACCTGTGTTTTTATCAGTTAATCATTACACAGCATTATTACTTGGGTTATTACTTCTTAAATCTAAGCAATTTTACAAAAACTGTCTGCAGAATGTCTTCTGGGTGCTAGATTAATGTGTCATAGGCCCTGACTGTAATACCTGTGTCATAGTCTCACATGGCTGTTGGATGCATATTGTTGCCAATCCACCATACTACACCATGCACAGAATACCATTACTACATTGTGGCTACAGCTTGAGACTAGCTGGCAGACAGCATTTAACTGTGCGCAATAACTGGCTTTTGTTATGTGTAAATTTGGGAGAAGGGTAAAGTTTGCAGTTGTAGCAGTGGATTGCATATATAAATGTTATGGCTGTACCTTGAATAATAGCAGAAAAGCTGAAGCATGTCAATTTGTCGACCTCAGAGTAGGTATATTTAACTTTGTGTGTGTGGCTGATTTCTCCACACAAGAGAGTTGCAGGGGGGTTTGTCCCTCTGTTAAAAAAAAGATTTACTCTGAGTTTCACTGAAAGTGTTTTTGGCAAAACATTTTCAGAGCTTTTGGTTTCAGGGAAAGTAGAGTCAATGTTATCAACATGAATCCTGGAGAAACTTTACTTAGATGTGATGTGATATTTACTGGTAGTCAGCCCTACTGGTTGTACTTGTTTTAGGATCATAGTCTAGATGTCACCTAGCAGGAGTTTACAGGGTGGTATCCTCTCACCTTTTCTGTCCTCATGTTTACTTAATGGCCTGCTTTCTGCTTGCCTCTGTTTATGTACTCATAAATATATAACATAAATCTGCAGGTACTATTCCTACACCAAGTACATCAACTGCTGACACTACAGTGCAGCATAAGGGGGGGGTGGTGCTGTATTCCTGAGTGTGCCGTCCTTCAGATGAGATGTTAAACTGAGACCCCATCTGTCTGAGTCAGTGACAGCTTAGGTGGATATGTCTAAGATCCTGTGGTACCTACTGAAAAAAGTAGGGGAAGTTCTCAGATAAATACCATGGGTTGTATTCCACTTTTTTGCCCTCCTTTATGCAGATTGATACTGCACCCCTGTGTGCCTCCCTTCTGTGTCATTTCTGTACAGCCTATACCCAGGTGCTTCCATGTTCCACTGTATTCTGTCTCCTACAGGCTGTTGATGGGAGATCTATGCCTGGCATACAGGGCATTGTCAGACCCCACCCTGATGGACCTCCTGCATATCTGCAAAACAAACAGCAATAAAATTACCTTGTCTGTGATATAAATAGGACTTACTGTAGAGAGAGATATGTATCTCAGAAACTATCTCTTCTTTGAGACAGTCTCCCCATCCAAGTGAAGCAGAGTTCCTCCCTAACTCAACTGGAGTGCAACTTGAACAATTGGATGGGAATCTGGAAATTCATCCCTTGTTTGGCACCTATGTCTCTAATGGACACAGGTAACCTGTAAATGGTTCATCTCCAAGGCCCATACTTACACTTATCAAGAGTATTAGAACTTGTCAGAGATTTGAGATGCATGGCTAGGCTTAAAAAGAACCCAGTGATGAGGGGCCTGATGTGAAAATGTATAGACTCCAGAGTGCTCAAGACACACTTATGAACCTCCAATAAACCCATGGAAGATGATCATGAGGGCATAGCCAGACACTAGAGCAATAAGAGCTTCTTAAGGCATGGGGGGCCTAGATCATGCAGAGGTAAGTAATCCAACAGTAAAACTTTAAAAGTAATATGTGATTACATAGGTAGCCAGAGCAGACTCCATAAAATGGGAGGATTAATAAGTTAACAAAAGACACCTGCAAAGAACCAAGATGTGGGATTCTGAACTAGCTCATCAGTTTCATTGCCAGGTAGATCCAGTTAAAGAGAATTGCAATAAGCAAGCTGTGAAGAGACCAAGACATGCAACTTCTCAGAAAAGGTCATCATTGGAATGGACCGAGGCATGCACCACCACTGAAAGGTCATCATGGGAAGAGACCAAGGCATGTACCACCACTGAAAGGTCATCATGGGGAAGGGACCAAGGCATGTACCACCACTGAAAGGCCATTATGGGAAAAGAACAAGGCATGCACCACCACTGAAAGGCCATTATGGGAAAAGAACAAGGCATGCACCACCACTGAAAGGTCATCATGGTGAAGGGACCAATGCATGTACCACCACTTAAAGACCATCATGGGAAAAGAACAAGGCATGCAGCACCACTGAAAGGTCATCATGGGGAAGGGACCAAGGTCTGCACTACTACTGAAAGGCCATCATGGGAAAAGAACAAGGCATGCACCACCACTGAAAGGTCATCATGGGGAAGGGACCAAGGCATGTACCACCACTGAAAGGCCATTATGGGAAAAGAACAAGGCATGCAGCACCACTGAAAGGTCATCATGGGGAAGGGACCAAGGTCTGCACTACTACTGAAAGGCCATCATGGGAAAAGAACAAGGCATGCACCACCACTGAAAGGTCCTCATGGGAAGAGAGCAAGGCATGCACCACCACTGAAAGGTCATCATGGTGAAGGGACCAAGGCATGTACCACCACTTAAAGACCATCATGGGAAAAGAACAAGGCATGCAGAACCACTGAAAGGTCATCATGGGGAAGGGACCAAGGTCTGCACTACTACTGAAAGGTCATCATGGGAAGAGACCAAGGCATGTACCACCACTGAAAGGCCATTATGGGAAAAGAACAAGGCATGCAGCACCACTGAAAGATCATCATGGGGAAGGGACCAAGGCATGTACCACCACAGAAAGGCCATCATGGGAAAAGAACAAGGCATGCAGCACCACTGAAAGGTCATCATGGGGAAGGGACCAAGGTCTGCACTACTACTGAAAGGTTGTCATAGGAAGAGACCAAGGTATGCACTGCCACTAAAAATTAATCACAGTAAAGAGACCAAGGCATGCACTACCACTGAAAGATCATCAGGAATACAGACCAAGGAATGCACAAGCACTGAAAGGTCATCAGTGGCAAAGACGATTCTGATGTAAGAAATATTTCTAAGATGGAAATATGAAGTCTCTGCAACAGACAACATCTGATATCTTAATGTCATTCTGTCACTGAAGATCACTCCAAGATTCTTCGCCTTCTTCACAGTGAATAATCCCTTTCTCTCTCCATGCAATGTAAGCTTGTATGCCATAGCTTTGTTGCTATTGGCACTCACCTATCTGTGTGTCTTGTATCCTTGTGTTTTACTCCACGTTTGGCACTGTGTGTTTTTGTTTATACTTCTGCATTATTCTGTTCATCGTCTGACTGCTCACTGCAGTGTTTCTGCATAAAACATCAAGTGCAGCAAAATTTCATTTGCCATTCCTTCTCCAGTCACATTTCTTTGATATTCTATTAGTCAGAAGAAGGAACCTTATTGTGTTTTCTGTTTCCGAACTACTAATTCACAAATCATCCATGCATCGATAAAATAGGATCAGTCTTTGCAGGGCTACAATAATAACTTCCAAAGCATTATGAAATTACCAAACCCTCTGCTATGTATATTAATAGTCTGGAGGCAAAAAAGTCCTGCCCATTCACTCAAAAATCTGAGTTTTTATATTCTGACCTATATTAGAGGAGGTGTTTTCATTAAAGCAGTATATAGCTCATTAAGAGTTTGTCTGCTCACACATTTTTATGACTACTAACAGTACTAATTTTCTGCTTACCAGACTATAAATTGCTTCCATACAGCCATGATGCTAAGGATAAAATGATGTCTGTGATACTAAAGTAGGAAGATGTGTTAAATGACATCTGAGTGTCAAAATACATTTTTGTATACCATTGCCTTGAATGCTAGAAACAGGATATAGAATAATTTTCAGAAAGTGTGGTGTGCATGTGCACACGTATGTTTCAGTTGGGGGTGGAGTGTAGCCGTGATATCATTTACATAGAGCACATAGTGCATTATGGTCACTGATATGTCTGTATTGAATCATCAGTTTGCACTAAAGCATATACTCAATATAACAAAAAGATTTAATCAATATTAATCCTACTAATGAAAAAACTGAAACTAAAAAAAAATCTCTCCCTCTCTCTCTCCCTCTCTGTGTGTATATATATATATATATATATATATATATATATATATATATATATATATATATATATATATCACAGAGGGTGAAGCCCTCCTGCAGCCCCCACCCACACCTCTACTAATTTAAATATATCAAGTCTAAGACAGCACAACAGTGGGGAAAAAGGGAATTATCTTTATCGCACTGATTGTGATTTTCACTAACCACACGGTGCTGTGAAAAACCCAAGCAGTGCAAGTGAATCACATGGAAAGATTCACTTAAACTGCTTAAACTACTCGGAATGCAAATGATCAGTCAAAAGGACAATCGACCAAACAAACTTCAATGCAATACAATAACTGCAAATTTCGACTATGTGCATTAAAACTAAATGAATGGCACAGTGTTACTATATTTCCAGCATCAAAATTTTCTGTAGTAGTGGTGATAATGTATGAAAATGATTCTCTTACAAATTACACATATGGACATATGTTGAGAACGGAAAAGCCTTTGTCTTCTGAAATATTTGCTTTATGTTTTAATTGTATCTTATCTTTAGGTACTGTTGTGCATCTAAACCTTGAGATTGGTAGATCTTGTTTGTTTGGAAGAGTGACAGATTTTCCCTTGTAGGACAAGCCAGCTATTTCTGAATTATACTACATGCCCCCATTGGTCCCTTTTTTATTTTGTTTATGGCTTTGAGGAAGGAATACATAATGAACCAGAATTAAGAAAAATGATACCTCCTTCAAAATTCATTTTTACACCATAACTTATATGTTATATGACTGTCTACAGCCTTGTCTTACTTCTCAAACTCCAAGAATATTCAACCACTGACTGGCTTTTTCTACTCATCTACACATTTGGTGCTCTGCAAGGATGACCCAGCCAAGAGAACCTGTAAGCAGGGAGGAGAACTCATTTGAGACAACATGTACGTAGGGAGGCCTACTCACTTGAGAGAACAGCTTGACAGAGTAGTATAACTCAGTGAGAGGCAGACTAGAGTTGGTGGGTTTGTTTTACACACTGGTGTCATTTCAGTCAGTGTCCTTACATACCACATGATTTAGTGTTTTTAGGCTGGTATGATTTGAGATGCTAACTTGTTTCTTCCTTTTCCCTTCTTCTTGAATATCACTCTTATTAAAGAGTTAAGCATATTACCTGAAATTCTGTCTATCCGTGCTACAGTGGAATCACCATATGTTTGGATACTCCCTTCCTACTGAATGGAAAAGATAATTACGCCATTAAAGGCTTCAATCAATGAGGACAGGACGTGTCTATGTATCATTTTATCAAATGGGACATGGAGGTGGACAGTGGACTGCAGGGAAGCATCCACCACTGAAAACAATAATAACATTGAGATTATATGTATCCACATAATGCCTGCTGGTCCTCATTTCTGTCTCAGTGGTTGGCAGGATTGGTTGTGAATTCTTGGTGTACATAGCAGAGGAAGAAATGATGGCAGATGTGCAATGTGCTACTGCATTCCAACTCCATGATGCAGAAGCAAACATGGTCTGCTAATTCACTCATGCTGCTCACCAGCAGTGGAAATACATAATTATACAATTCTTCCTCTGAAACGTGCACGCTGATTGGCCAGCCCAACCAGCATGCCCGTTGTAAATCCCTCAATATACTAATGGAAAAAGGTCCAGTCGCCCGGACTTTTTCCGTTAGTATAAAACACTGTCTCGCTATGTTAAAAGAGTTTAACATAGCGACAGTTTAAAAAGCAACGCAGATCTCCGTTGCTTTTTTTAAAGCTGTCTCACTATGTTAAACTCCTTTAACATAGCGACACAGTGTGTAAAAATCAATGGAGATCTTGCGATCTCCGTTGCTTTTGTTAAACCTGTCCCGTTATGGTCAATGGGTTTAACATACAGACAGCTTTAAAATAAGTAACGGAGATCTCCGTTGCTTATTTTAAAGCTGTCTCGCTATGTTAAACCCATTTAACATAGCGAAACAGTAAAAAGCAATGGAGATTTTGCGTTCTCCGTTGCTTTTGCCCACAGCTCTGATGTACTGCGTAGGCATGTGCAGTACATCAGAACTGCCGCAGAATACCAGATGGCTGCGGAAGGGCAGCAAAAAGGCATTATACAATGCCATTATTCAAGAAAAGTAATTATTTCTTTTCTTAAATAATGTCATTGTATAATAGCAATAACCCAGTTCTGGGTGTGGGTAATGCGGGATTTAACCACGGTTGTCTTTGTTTGGTCCCTCAGGCTTTGCCCTCGGGACCAAACCACACCAACCGTGGTTAAATCCCGCATTACCCACACCCAGGCATGGGTTATTGCTATATTATCTAGTCCTAAACACTCATCACTCATTGATTGGGTAAGCTATCAAACAGCTGTAACACTAAAGCAGATCAGATCTAGAAGACCCCCATGAAGTTATTGGCAAAATAGTACCATTGTCTCTTAGCTCCAGGGCTAAGTTCTGGCTGCCAATTGCTGTGTAAGTTGAACCTGCATGTTCTTCTGTGTCTGCAAAGCTTTCCTCTGGTTGCATGCTTTCTTTGTTGACAGAAACAGTGTTTAGGCTTGTATTGTGCCACTTTCTCACCAGGTAAAATAGTGCGATTAACAAAATGAATTATGACAGGGATCGAAACAGATATGCACACCAGGTTAGGCCACTGCTTATGTGGTATACAGAGAAAAGCATGCAGATGTACTTTTATCAGCTATATGCATTTGTGGGAAACATACATACTCTCATATGTTTCTTCCTTTGCATCGAATAATAGTTGCTTGATGACAGGAAAAAATAGCCTATCAGTCATCCTTTAAGTGCATTTCTCATTCTACCTCTCTTCCATCCTTCTGTTTCCTTGGCTTCTTTATCTGCCCCAGACCCTCTTAAATGCCCCCATGAATTCCTCGTCACCACTCATTCCAGCACTGCATTTCAGGGATATCTATGGCTCTCTCCATGAAAAAGGACTTTCGCAGATCTAGGAAGTACATAGTTTCTACAACCTTCTGGCTATGCTCCCTTCTCCCACTTATAATTCCTTTTTAGGTTAACCCTTTCGCATTGACTTGACCTGATTTTCAGCACCAATATGATGCCCACTATTTCTTGTTGTCTCCAGTGAGAAGGGTTGCAGCTTCTCTACTCTCTGGTCATACCCTTCCTCATTCCTTTAGCCTTTCTAAAGACGTTCCTCTGGGTGCCTACCACTGTAAATCATAACATGCAAATTCATTTTGAAGTGCTATTACTCTAAGCAGTGTTCTGGCATTATAGTGTTGTCTTTTCCTTTTGATCTTGTGGATGCTTACTTTGAGATGTTATGAGGTATACATATACACTGACAGTGATGCCCTCATCTGTGTCATCACATGTCCTACTGCCTGTCCATCATGGTGCATGATGAGAAAGGTTCCAAGGCTGTGGATCCCTGGCAGCAATGGGAAATGCAACATACTAACATCCTTTCCTATGTCTGTTGTTTTCTCCTTCTGTCATTAGACTAACATCCATGAAACACTCTATTTGGCATGAGACCCTGGTGGTGGAAACTGACAAGCAGACTAACCAAAGAGGCATGCATGCAATAACATGAAATAAAGGAGTAGCATCCAGCAGAACCTTATGATTATCTATTCATCGCCAAGACTGGTTTCTGAACATATTTCAGAAATTCAGTTCTCAGTGAGGGAAGGTGCCAACCAGCCCATTATGCCAATTTTTTAATGTTTGAACAGGATGCAGTGAAAGTTAGTCAAGCGTTGCAGATATAAGGCAGGTTTTTAATTGCTTGCACCAGTTTAGGCCAACACAACGGGTCTGCAATTAACACTGCAGCCTTGCAGTGTTTGGTTCTGCATTTGGAAACCATGTCTGCAGTTTGCAATGTTCTTCCTTTGTTTTTTTGTGGGGCTCTTGTTACTTCTCACATCTCAAAGACATGCGGCAGGTGAATTGGTGATGTTTTAAACTACGTATGTGTGTGTGTGTGTGTGTGTGTGTGTGTGTGTGTGTGTGTGTGTGTGTGTGTGTGTGTGTGTTTGCATTTGTGTGTGTCCTGTAATGAGCTCTTATCCAATTCAGGACTGCCACCTTCTTTAGTTTCATTTCTTACTTGGATAGGTACTGGCTTCTCAGAGTCCCTGAACTGGGTAATGCAGATATTTAATATGGACCAATGAAGAGATGGATATAGCTGTATAATTTGCAGGAATGTTAAGAACTACAGTATAGTATAGTATAGTATACACTAAAGCACCAAGGTGATAAGATAACTTTTATTTTGGCCAACACAGGTTTACAATACACTATTCAAGTTTTCACAGCACTTCAATGCTTTGTCATGAGTTACTAGTATAGTCTAGTAGTACAGTTACATACAGTGTAATATGGTATAGTATAGTATAGTACAGCACAGATACAGTGTAATATGGTATAGTATAGTACAGCACAGATACAGTGTAATATGGTATAGTATAGTACAGCACAGATACAGTGTAATATGGTATAGTATAGTATAGTACAGCACAGATACAGTGTAATATGGTATAGTATAGTATAGTACAGCACAGATACAGTGTAATATGGTATAGTATAGTATAGTACAGCACAGATACAGTGTAATATGGTATAGTATAGTATAGTACAGCACAGATACAGTGTAATATGGTATAGTATAGTATAGTACAGCACAGATACAGTGTAATATGGTATAGTATAGTATAGTACAGCACAGATACAGTGTAATATGGTATAGTATAGTATAGTATAGTACAGCACAGATACAGTGTAATATGGTATAGTATAGTATAGTACAGCACAGATACAGTGTAATATGGTATAGTATAGTACAGCACAGATACAGTGTAATATGGTATAGTATAGTATAGTACAGCACAGATACAGTGTAATATGGTATAGTATAGTACAGCACAGATACAGTGTAATATGGTATAGTATAGTATAGTACAGCACAGATACAGTGTAATATGGTATAGTATAGTATAGTACAGCACAGATACAGTGTAATATGGTATAGTATAGTACAGCACAGATACAGTGTAATATGGTATAGTATAGTATAGTACAGCACAGATACAGTGTAATATGGTATAGTATAGTATAGTACAGCACAGATACAGTGTAATATGGTATAGTATAGTATAGTACAGCACAGATACAGTGTAATATGGTATAGTATAGTATAGTACAGCACAGATACAGTGTAATATGGTATAGTATAGTATAGTACAGCACAGATACAGTGTAATATGGTATAGTATAGTATAGTACAGCACAGATACAGTGTAATATGGTATAGTATAGTATAGTACAGCACAGATACAGTGTAATATGGTATAGTATAGTATAGTACAGCACAGATACAGTGTAATATGGTATAGTATAGTATAGTACAGCACAGATACAGTGTAATATGGTATAGTATAGTATAGTACAGCACAGATACAGTGTAATATGGTATAGTATAGTATAGTACAGCACAGATACAGTGTAATATGGTATAGTATAGTATAGTACAGCACAGATACAGTGTAATATGGTATAGTATAGTACAGCACAGATACAGTGTAATATGGTATAGTATAGTATAGTACAGCACAGATACAGTGTAATATGGTATAGTATAGTACAGCACAGATACAGTGTAATATGGTATAGTATAGTATAGTACAGCACAGATACAGTGTAATATGGTATAGTATAGTATAGTACAGCACAGATACAGTGTAATATGGTATAGTATAGTATAGTACAGCATAGTTTAATAAACCACATCACAGCATAGCAGAACATAGTTAAGCTCCCTTACCTTCATTTTGCTATTGACAAACAGGTCTAGAACATCTTGTCTGACTTGATCATGGTTCTTATCCAAGAACTTGTGGACCTGCAGTAAATGAAATATTTAATTGTAAATTCGTTCACAGTATCTACATGCAAATTGTATCTTATGATAGAAATCATTGCTGATTTCATATGAAAAAAGTATAAACCATTAAACTGTTATGAATAAGCATTCGATATGAACTCACACTATAGAACCTAAAAAGAAAGTAAGAAAGAAAGAAGCAAAGAAAAAACATTAAGAAGATACTCCCCCAATACTAAATAAATCTGTATTATGTTCCTTGAAAACCATTTATTTACTGTTTGCCATTCATCTGAATTGTCTACAGCATATGGATCACAGACCCCACGAATCACAATAAATCAAACGATACTGTCTGAGTATAAAATGTCTGACTGTACAACATGCAATAAGTACTAAATAAATAGATAAATGCAGGATGTGAGACCACACCCTATACATGTGGAGGGCTGTCACCAACCAGCTAAGTGTAAGCACAGAGATCCTGTCACTAACATGGCCCACCTGACTGCCCATTACCATGCCCATAAGTCTGAGTGTAAGCACAAAGATCCTGTCACTGACATGGCCCACCTGACTGCCCATTACCATGCCCATAAGTCTGAGTGTAAGCACAGAGATCCTGTCACTGACATGGCTTCTACTGCCTCCTGGAATGTAATCTGACAAAGGAGCATGGGTCTGATAGCAGAACCACACTACTTGCTGTCATAAATGCTCAGCATAAAGTTGCAGGCTTCAACCACTTGACTACTTCTGAAAAGTACATTTGTTTAGATTCAGAAGTAACTGTAACATGCCTATCTACTTCTTTGCTCAAGAATTTTGGAAAAAGTGAAATAATGGGACAGCAGAGGGAAAATATAACTCAAATTCATCTAAAATGTAGTAGAGCAACAGGTTTAACATCAAAATGCATTTTCTGAGCAATAAGAAGTATGAAACTCTAATGTCTGGCCTTATTGTACATCTGTAATCCTTAGTGATTTACCAGAAAATTAAAACATTATGGGGACATGACAAAAAATATGAGGCAAAATCAGAGATGTTCTACAAAATCAGGGACAGCTGGGAGGCATAAGTTGTAGTCAAAGAAGTGCACTCCGTTGAATATTATTTGGAAAATCATATTTTTTATTTGTATTTATTCATTTGGTAACCAAATACACACATTAGACACAGGTGCTAAATCTGGTTAAGCAATATGTCAGCTATATATGTATATGTATATATATCTTTGGCCCAGTATCTCCACTGACAATCTAGCTGATCTTGCCTGGTGACCCAGATAAACCCATTGTTTCCTGGCATAAAAGATTGTGTCCAAATTATTCTCTTGAATGAGAACTGAGTGAACTAGGAATGGAAAACATAATTCATGTGGTAAGGAATTGGATTTTTGTATTAAGCCCAACCATCCCTTTTGAGCAGGTCCAAAGCATCCAAGAGGTTAAGACTGCAATGTTCCAGTGCAATGCATATTCACATCAACCCTTTGCAGATAGCACCTTCAAGTAATTTGTGGTCTTCATTGGGGACATAACGAGAGAAATCATGCCCAGGCACATGATCCCGATCCCCATGAAGAAAGGCATATAGATAGGACCATGTTACTCCTCTTGTCCTCTACACAATCTACAGCTTAAGCCACTAATCAAACTTGGGTCACCTAGGCAGTACTGAGGGCTTTAACCCTCTAAACCAGTGAATCTGGCAGATTCATACAGTTTGCTAGTACAGACTGAGGGAATGAAACCTACAACTACAGGCTGACGTTCATCTTATATCTTTTATCTTCTATGCTAGACTACATACTTTACAGAGAAGATGTAGTCCCCTAATGTATAGTACTTTATAAGTTCATAGATTCATAGTGGCTACTAGGCAAACAACCCCAACTGACCTTTTTAAGTGTATCCATGCTTTCCACTTGTATCTGACATGTTTTGATACCCTAGGGTTATATGTAGGCTTGGGCATGGGTAGTCAAGCATTTACAGGCTGCCTTTCTCTACTACAGACATAGATGCCAGACCAGGGGTAAATGTCCGATTATCCATTCACTGCTGCAAATTATGTGGGCTTGAATTGAGTTAGAGATGAACTTTGCTTCACATGAATGGGAATCCTATTCCAGAGAAGGGGTAGTCTCTGAGTCACATACCTGTCCCTCTAACATATCCTGTTTATATTTCAGGTGAGGTTTAGGTCCCTAGATCAGGTAATTCTGATGCTATTTGTTTTGTGGCTATGCAACAGGTCCATCAGGGTGGGATAAAAAGATGCTTTGTAGGTCAGGCACCTCTCAGCAATCTGTAGGAGACAGAAAACCGGGATAGGACTTTGAGGCAGTCTGCATAGGACATGTTTATGTTTTGTGTTCTCTTGTGTGGAATCTCTGTGGATACTCCAGTTGTTGCATGTGCTTGGTCTGATACATACCAAAAGGGAGTGTTATACTCAATGATTAGTCTGATGAGGGCCAAGTACAGAGAAACAATGACTTTCTTTGGCCTAGCTGCCATACCCTTGCTTATAAGTTGTGCAGAATATAACAATTTCCTTACTGCTGCAGAAACATGCTGTTCAAATGCCAGGTTACTGTACACATGCATTCCCAAATCCCTGACCACTGAGTCCACTCTTAGGGGGTGTATTATCAATGAGATAGTTTCCAGGGGTAACCATCTTCCCAAAAGAAACTATTATGCATTTGTTGGCACTGAGTTTCAGACCACCAGTTATTAGTCTGTGTTAAGACATTCTTGGAAGGTATTTTTCTCTTTTGACTGTGCTTAGTTTGCAGTTGTCTTCAGACTTGTTCAGCCAGAGGCCCTTGATGTTGACATTAACGTCAGAGAAGTAGATGCCAAAGAGGAGCAGCTTCAGCTCCGAGCCTTGAGGGAGTCTATTCATGACTTGCCTCAGGCTCCTCTGTCCTAACTTCTTGAGTCCTGTCTGTGAACTAGCTGGCTATCCAGCAGGTGACATACAGGCTTATGTCTAATTTTCTGAATTTGCCTGCAATGCCTGAGGGAGGTATTGTGTCGAATGCTTTATCCAGGTCAAGGTAGGCAGTATGCACCATTTTGGCCTTAACGTACTTGAAGAAGTTCTCTAGGCTGAATAAGCATGACCTGCCACTGATAAAATGAAACTGGGTTGGACCCAGTGTCCAAAGGTTTCCTATGTCATTGTTTATCATTAACATGCTAATTATTTCCATGACTTTTCATATGGGATTAGTCAGATGTATGGTTCTGTAGTAACCTGGGTCCATAGATGGTCCGCTTTTGTGCAGAGACAGTTGCAATTCTCCATTTGCTTGTCTGAAGGCTATGGTTAAATAGTGATTCTAGTTGTGCTGATAGGTCTTGCTTCAAGTTATTAATGGAAGCATCCTGGGATATAATTAGGCCCCATCAATGCAGTGTTCTTTGCCTGGGTCAATACATTGAGGGCCAGATGCTTAGGGATAACTGGGGGAGTTCAAGTTGAGGATATTTCATGTGGGGGTGTCTGGTGGGTAAGGGGGATAAAACTGGAGCTAAATTTGTCACTCAGTAGAACTGCTACATCATACGACTTAGTACAGGTAGCTCAATTTACAATGACTTAGCCTGGCATATTACAGTGCATTGCCTTTGAGGTTGTGGACATAGTTAAAGAATACCTTGTGATTGTCTTTGGCCACTGAGGCTACTTTTACTTCAAATTTGGCTTTAGTAGACTTGATTAGCCCCCACGTTGCTTGTTTTATCGATGAAGGAGTTGTTACCTTGCTGGGCATTGCACTTTCTAAGTTTTGTCGTGATTTACTTCCTTTTGCTATACAACCTATTGATGTTGAGATTCCACCTGGGTGGCTTGTTGTTTTTTTTTCTCTCCAAACATCTTTATTAAATTTTCACATATGACAAAGGCAATCTTAACTTTTATATAAATGAAAAACATACAAAATTATATCACTTTAGTTGCAAATAGTTTACATCACAGACACCACTGAAACAATTGTTTTTGCAAACATTATACATCACTTATAAACCATCCAGTCATTGTCAGTTAAGCATTCTATGGCTCATTCAAATCCTGTCTTTTAAACCTCATTCCTGCTCTGCATATATTGTTCCCACAATTCCCATTTTTTCTTATGTAGTTTGCTCTTTCCCTTTTCTAAAGATCCCAGTTCCAGTTGTTTTATCTCTGTTACTATATTCACTAGTTATATTAAAGTTCATCTAGACTTTGATTTCCATTTTCTAGTAATTGTTTTTTTCAGCCACCATAATTAGACTCATCAAGGCTTTATGTCTAGGCAATTCCAATTCTGTAGCAAAACTTGAGTTTGTCCTATGCTTATTTCAAGTAGGTGCAGCTAGCTGTCTATATACATCCATTAACATGATTGTAGAGGGCTTCCTCTGAAGCTTACCCTAGAATAATTCCTTAAAGTTCTAGGGTCCCAGGTTTTATTTTTATTTCCAAGGAGACAGTTTTGGTCTGACCTGACCAGTGAGGATGTATCCCTATGGTGGTGCAGTGTTCTCCCATGTTTGTAAAGACCAGGTTGTTGCTGCCATTATTGGGTGTACAGACCACCTGGCTCAAAGCACTTGTATTTACAAAGTACAGGAATCTCTGGTTCTGTATGTCTGTGGTTGCTTATGATTCCCAGTTTATAGTGGGGTAGTCAAAGTTGCCCATGAATATAGTATTGGATTGAATGGGGAGTGTCTCCAAGTTTGTTTAAGTATGTGTTATGGCTTTCCTGGGTCATAGAGAGGGACCTACAGCTTGCAAGGATATGGTATGAAACTTTGCCTATAGTAATTTGGATGTGCAGAAGTTTAAACATGTCATACTGTTTGACCAGCCTTGAGGTGTGTTTGTTCTTGATGTAAATTGAGACACCTCCACATTTTGTCCCTTCCTGTGCAGTAGCTGGCTAAATGTGTGGAAGGCATCATAGATCTGCACTGCCAGGCTGCTCTCCATGCCTCAGTAACTGCACAGACATCTACATTTTCCAGGGTGAGGAGAGTTCACAGGAAGTGAAGTTTAGACTCCTGGCATTGAGCAGTAAAACCTTTAGATTTTCTTGGGTTAGTTTTATGGAAGGTTTATCAGATTGGCAATGCCTAAAAAAGTTACTATGGAGATGGACAAGGTTTTAGCAAGTATTTGGAAGTCTAGATGGGCCTTGATCACAGTTGATGCCTAACACAGTTGGCCTATACAACTTTTCCCCAGATGGGCACCCCCTAGAGCCTGTGCTGCTGATTCCATTTGATTTTGGGTGAGTTTGAGGTGGAAACACCCTGCATATTTTTGGGAGGTGGGAAGAACCCACATAGAGACAACATGCAAACTCCACAGACACATTGGCTGTATGTATGGCTTGATTCTTGTGTGTTGCATGTGGGATACAAAGACAAGACCTTAATCATTATGCCAACTGTGTCTTTAACCCCACTTTTATCCTTCTCAGCCTCAGTTCTCCCCACCAGTACCACTGGAGCTAGGCAGCCCAAGTAGGTACATCAGTCTGTGAATTAAACTACTATCAAATATTGTATTAGGCATCCATTATAAAATGATTGTTAAAAAAAAAAAAAAAAAAAAGATGTCATGGCTACAGACCAAATACCATTTCAGCAAATCACATATTGCCAAATGGACTAACAGAAGCAGAATTTTATATTTCTGTATATTGCACAAGGCTGACAAGATAACACAGGAGTTTTGCAGTTTTGCAGTGTGGCAGGTGTTCCTGCAAATAACATGTGGCAGCTATGCTGCCAAAAGTTCCCCGCTAGTATATAATAACACAGAGTTTGCCAAACCTTGGAGAAAGGAGAACATCTTTTGTTCCTCTTCATTGACATTGTTTGACCTCAAAGTTGCAATACTTAAGTGGGGTGACTGTGGGTGCACTCAGAGAAATGCCCATTGCAGGAACACTACCCAGTATTGTTGCTAATACAGCAAAATTGCATTTTTGCAAGGTCATTTTTTTCCAAATGATTTTATTAAAATTTATACATTCAGATAATTTATGACATTTAAGTTATATATTAATACATAACTAAAAAAGAGCACTCAAACAAAAAAAAAGGAATATCAGAAATACAACAAAAACAGCTATTTACAAGTGCCTACTGTACAATAAGAATTCTAAAAGATTTCAATAGTTAACATTTATTATATAAGTATCAACAATTATTTATTTAGCAATGCTTTAAATTGCATCCACATGTAGGAAGAAGTGATTCTGGCTGTTCTTGTCTTGAATGTAATAAGTTCTAATTGGCAAACTTCAGTTGCAATGTTTATAAATTCATTAAAAGATGGAGTAGATTCATTTTTCCAATTCTTGGCAATAATGTTCCTTACTATTAGTATTTTGATCTTGTCACACAAGCAGGTATTTGGTGTAGTAAAATGAATTAGTGATTTAGTTAAAATAAATGTATCATTAAATAAAGCCTGTAAAAAGATTAATGTTATCCCAGAATGATTTAAGTACAATTCAGTCAAAGAACATATGTTGCCAATCAGCTTTGACATTTAACTTACTTCTCCAACATTCCACTTTTTTGTACATTAATTCAACTCTATGTGATATGATGAAATATTGATGCATGAATTTCTAAGAGAATAATTAGAGAGGAAGTTGTTTGTTTTGTTGATAATAACATATTTTTTATCATCTTCACTTGAAAAGTTATTGTTAATAAGTTTAAAATATTCCCAATTACTTTCTTTGCAGTATTTTGTTGCATTGTTAATCACTTTATATAATTTGGATAAAATATCAATAAGTTTAGGAACAGATTTTTTTTACCATTGGTTACATTAATTTAATTTTATATTCAATTACTTGTGTACAGTTTTGAATGTCCAACCACCTATCATTACTTAAATCAAATTTGTTTATTATATAATCTGCAAAATGTGGTTTTCCCTATCCATGAACCAAAAGCAGTAAGAAAAACCCATGCTTTATATTCTGGATTTCTGTAAATAAAATTTCTAAAGCTAGCTATTATCATGGAGATATAAGATAAATTGATTGAATGATTGCTACTACCTGAAAATGAATCTTTTAACAACCAGTGCAGAATATTATTTACTATTAAATGATGATATGAATTCGTCAAATGATTAGATTCTAACCAAATGTTTCCTTGAAAATCTTTCCATTTCACCTTATAGTTGTTATTTAACCAGAGAGATTATCTCGATGATTGATGATAGGGAATATAATTCTAAATCTGGTACACCAATGCCACCAAAAGACCAATCTCTAATGTGATGATTTAAAGCTACTCTAGGTTTGCTAGGAAAACCAAAGGAATCTCAGGATTAAGGAATTAGACTCTTTTATACAATTGTTACGGTGGCTGTAAAGTTAGAGATTAAATTATATACAACATTTTAGGTAGAATAATCATTTTAGTTATGGAAAGTCTCTCTTCCATGCAAAAACAACTTATTCCATTTATTAAGATGATCCTTTATAGAAGTTAAACTATTATTGTAAACAAATGCATTCTACTGTTAATATTATCTGTTATAGTTATTCCTAAATAATTAATTTTCTTGTTTTCTACAATATATTTAGTAAATCTTTTGTCCATATCATAAATATTAGAATTTATAAGTATAATTTTTGTTTTGTTGTCATTAAAGTTAAGTACAGATTTTTTTCTGAAAGATTTCTATTGCATTAAAAACAGCAAAGAGAGAGGTATTACAATCATTCAAGGTCAAAAGAATATTATCAGCAAAAAGTTGGATTTTAGAAATTAAATTCTTGTTTATATGTATGCCTTTAATATCTGGATTTGAGCTTATATAATTTGCAAATGTTTTGATAATTAAAGTGAAAAGTAGAAATGACAGAAGGCATCCCTGTTTAGTTCCTTTGGAAAATCTAATTGACTCTGAGGTATATAGACCTTGAGGTATATGGACCTGATTTTACATAAGCATAAGAATTTTCATAAAGGAGATGAATAACATGTAAAAAAATTATTTGAAAAAGTATGTTCCTCTAAAACTAGCAAAAGGTAATTCCAATTAACTGAGTCAAAAGAGCTATTAATGTCTAAACCTATTAATGTTAAGCTGTCTCTTCCTCTGTTTGCATAATCAATTATTGTTAATATTCTTTTAATATTATCATAGGAATTCCTGTTTATTATAAAACCAGTTTGATCATTATTGATCAGAGAGGGAAGAAACTGCTGTATTCTGCTAGCATGAATAGCCATAAATATTTTAAAGTCTATATTTAATAATGAGATCAGTCTGTAAGAAGAACAATCTGCTGGGTCTTTATCAACTTTTAATATTGGAGAAAAAAGGGTGTATTTCCATGACAGTAGAACATTTGTTAGAATTTTAAATATGGAGAAAACTTTGAGCAAAACACCTGAAGCTTCCTTAGGTATCAGTTTATAGAGTTCAGGTATTATGCCTTCATTACCAGGAGCATTATTGGGTTTTAGTTTATTAATCTGAGACATTAATACAGGTCTATCAATTATTTTCACCTGGTCTTTGATTAGTTTATTTTTAGTATGCCTTCTCTTAAAAGTTTTAATTATATCTTGAGAATCCATTGTTGGATTATATTGATTGATTTTATTGAATCGAATTCAAAATTCTCTTAGGATATCCTCTATTTCAGTAACCTTTTTTTACTATTAGGAGAATATAGTTATTTGATATGATTAGATTTAATAAGCATTTTCACACTTGTAGCTAACTCTAACTTCTTCTTCTACTTTTGGCTTTTCCCAGTTAGGGGTCGCCACAGTGGATCACCTGTCCACTCATCATTATGCATGGATTTTGGTTGATAGAATAACTACTTATTTTAATCATTTCTAGATGAATCACAGTTTTAGGATTAAGGATTTCTAAATATTTTCAATTTCAATTTAAATTAATTTATTTTGTCAAGTTGGAGTTATATTTTTGACTATCTAATTTTAATTTATCATTTTTTCCTGTTCTATGAACTCCTTATCCCATTGTTTTTTCTTAAGGACATACCAACTCATAATTTTGCCATATAAATATGCTTTTAGAGCATCCCATAAATATGTTTCTGAAATATCTTCTATATAATTAATAGCAATAAATCTTTGTTAAATAAATCTTTAAAATCATTCATATTGGTTATATAGACAGGTATCCTTTTAATGGGGATATTATTATTATTAAAGTTTAACAAGAACTCAAAGGTTATGGCATTATGGTTAGAAAGAGGACAATAGACTACTTTAACATTACCTAATCTAGTGGTTAAATCATTTGAAACACATATTCTATCAATTCGTGATGGTGATCCATGTCTGTGTAAAAATGGGTAAAAATAGTGAGTTGCGGTATGAAAATTCATTGATATCCTTTATAAGAAATAATTTTATAAATTCTATTAATGCCTTAGTAGATATCCTTTACTTTTTAGTAGTATCAGAATCTTCATCCTTTAATACACAATTTAAATCTCCTGCCAATATAATACTGCCTTTGAGATTTGAACAATCTGGTCTAATTGATGCTTAACATATTTCCATGGGATTCCAGGGATCTAAAACTTATTAATAAAGGTATATAGCTTCCTTTTGATTTCTACCATTACTGAACAAATAATTCCTTTATCATCATTGTACATGCAAAGGATTTTAGGCATAGGTAAAGACTTTTTCCTCAAAATAGATACCCTTCTTTTTTCTGGTTATGTTGAGAGCTAGATAACACAGTGTAATATTTAGTATTAAGTCTGTCTTTGTCTTCTTGTAATAGATGTGTCTCCTGTAAAAAGATAATCTGGGAATTAAATAATTTTAGAAATTTGTTTAAACTGCCCCACTTGCAACTGTTGTTTAATCTCCATTAATATTGATGGAAATGTACTTTAGATATGACATGTAATAGGCATGATAAATATACAAATGATGTCATCATAATTCCAAAAGTATGATAATAATAATGAACCACTCCCAAAATTCTCAAACTGCTTATTGATAAATATATATGACTGGTAAGCTTGACATTATTAACTATATGCTCATTAGTAACGATAGTAGACACCCATAAAAGACAAAGTAGTTCCCAAAAGATTAAACAGAAACTTCTAATATACTTCTAATATACTTCTTTCCTGTCATGGAGTCTAACATTCCTAGTTTGCATAGCACAGCTATCCAAATATTCCCACCCATTGACAAATGTAAGTCCAATACCTCTCTGCTAAACTTAGAACAGAATGATCATTGAAAGGAAAGGGAAAAAAAACAATTACAAAAAAATCTCCCCTCTCTCTCTCTCTCTCTCTCTCTCACACACACACACACACACACACACACACACACACACACACACACACACACACACACACACACAAACTCTATGAATGATTTACCAATATCTAAATTAGAGAGTGTATTTGTCAAAAACAAATTATTTCATCTACTAAGTTATATATTATTAATACTGTAAGAAAAGATTTAACAACAAAAAATAGATTCAACCTGTACAGGATAGAAAATTATGATGAGTATATATTTCCTGTTAAAATTATTTTATATATGAAATAAGACTTAGGCTAAATTATTATAAGAACATAGTATTGCCCTTTATATATTTTAAACAAAACTATAAAAAGGGGAACTTTCTATTTTTATTAAGCAACATTAAACATCAAACATTAAAGGGTCTTGGTACAGAGATGTATAATACTGGTCAAAAAAAGAGAAAATTACATTTGCGCCAAACATATGCTAAAGGAAAGCTCTTCATATAATTCATACTGAATTGGTGAAGAGGTATTAATCAATGGTATATGAAAGACCAGAAGAGGCAAAATGTATTTGAACTAACATCTTTCATAGCTACAGGAACAATGGAAATGCCTTCTCTCAATCCCACAGGAGAAAACCAGTCTCCCTCAGAAGAGTAACCCTTGTCTGCATGAGAAAATTACAATCAAATATAATAATAACTAATTTACAAATGGGTTCACAGAGTCTTCAGATCAGACAGACTCAGTAGGATATGACTGTGTTGGTGGATAGACCCTTAATATGATATATCCTTACAACATGACATTATATTGCTATGTTTGCTATATATATGGCATCACATAATTGAATAAGCATTTAAACAAACACAGCTATGACCCTTATATGATAAATATGTCAAACATGTAAAGATTAAACACTTTGTATGTAAGAAGACTGTGATAGTTCACAGCCTCTGTGTTAGCTGTTCATCAACCACCCTGGCCCAATACTCTTTCAGTATGCTCAACTCCTCATCACCCAGCTTGCCATAAACCACCAATTCAAGACAAAGGACAAAAAAAGACAAAAAAAAAATGAAAGAGGGGAGACTCATAAAAGAAACGGCAACAGCCACAAGTATCATAGCCAAGTTCCAATCACCCACAAGCACCAAATCCAGTCCCCAATCCCCAATCCCCCAAGTAAACACAAACAGCAAAAGCAAAATGAACAGACTATGACACCGCAAGGCAGAGACATCACACCCACAAGTCCAGAAGCAAGCACATCAACATCACCATGTAATACGTCAAACCCAATTAAAATATCTAAAACTTCAAAGAGACATACAACATATTATAATTAAAGTAACTAGACCCAAGTCAAAACACATAAGGCACATAATAAATTACCTATTTCCCATACATAAAAGGTAAGCCTTTAGATATAAAATAAAGTAAATAAGCTAAAGCAACTAAGTAAACCAGTTTAAGATTATTTGCTAGATTTAAATAGAGGAGACAATAACTATATAATGAGAGAAGTAAAGGAAGCTTGAATGTAACAAAGGTATTAATGAAATAATAACAGTTAAAAAGTTAATAAAACTACATTAATGAAAACAAAGGGATATATATGTAGTAATTATAAGAAGTTATAAGATAATTAATGTTAATTAATTAAGTTTAATACCAGATTAAAGAAGGAAAAAAAGGATAATTGCCTTAATGAAGAGTGCATCCAAGTGTCCTTCCTTCCTTTTAAGACTGTTTAGAGAAGGTAAGAAATTTATTCAAATTCAAAAAAAATTATATTTGCATATTGAGATTAAATGATATTAAGGAATTTAGCTTAACAGTAATTTTTCTTTTAATTTATTTTTACTTTGGTTCATTTTCCATCCATTGCTTTCAGCTTGTCTTTTCAAGAAGATGTTGTTCCAATCCATATATTCTGATTTTTCTAATATATTATTAGATTTTAGGAATTGCATGGCAGTGTCTACGTCTTCAAAGAATTTGGTTTCATCAGGAAGTTATATTTTAAGTCTGTCAGGGAATAGTAGGTGAACTTTATTCTGATTTTTCTTGAGTTCTCTTGTTAAAGGTAGAAAGCATTTCCTCTTAGACATGACAGCAGAAGAATAATCATTGTCAGACCTTATTACTCTGTCTTTAATTTTGATAGGAGATTTGGACCAGGCTGTTTTAAGAATTAGAATAAACCAAGCAGAAAACCAGAAAAAACACAGACTCCACTGCTCCAGAAGTAGAATATTTAATCCCTGTGCAGTCCGTTTGACTCAACACAGTAAGCACAAAAAAGTAGCAGCTGATAAAACACCACAAGTTAAAAAACTTTTGTTACTCAAAATTGACTTCCACAGTTAAGCTCTTTCACCTAACACAATGTCAGGCTACGTCAGAACAAATTGCTAATGTTCAAAGTCCCCTATTTATGTAACCAGCAATTCAAAAGAGACAATAAAATTCAATCAATCAGTCCCCAACCCATTTTTTGAAAAGACAAACACTTATTCCCACATTGTCACTAGAAAAATTACATATACAAATGCATATAAGCACTACATATATAGAACTGTAAGAATGTTAGCACGTCAAAATACTCAATACACATCACTTTTTCAGTCCCCATTTGGAATATTTAAACAATTCTATATAATCTATAAAACAAAAACATTATTAAATTAACTCATTGTTATGAGAATTATAATTTTGCTGATCTCAGTTTGAGGACACTACTTGTACTGATCTAATCATTTAGTCCTGGGGGCTTCCCGGCTTCTAATGTAATCTGCCAGAATAGTTCCCTATATTCAAGTTTGGCCTTCCAGTTTCCCCCCAGGCATCTGATGTAACTTGTTCCATAACCATAAACTTAAACTTTTAGTTGGAACACATTTGAGAGTGCTTAAAAAGTGCACTTGTTTCTTTTTCTTTGAGAATATCATATGTATGTTCGTAAATCCTTTTTCTGAGATTCCTCTCAGTCTTGCTGACATAAAAACTATTACACGATTCACGCTAAACCAAATAAACCACCCCCAAGGTATTACATGTGTAATGTCCATTGCATTTTGCCCTATAATTTCTGGCAGTTAACATTACCTCATCTTTGTCTATAATGTATTTGCATTGATTGCACATACTGCATTTGTAGGTACCCACCTTATTTTTCACTACATTGTGATTAACCATTCCCCTTTCCAGTCTTTTCTTTAAATGTATATCCCTTCTTCTAATTAATTGGGGCATGTCTGGTAACAGGTCCCTCATTTCATTCTGTAATCTCAAAATCCCCCAGTGTTTCCTAATAATCGCCTCTATCTCCATGGAAGTAGTAGAATATGTGTTAATAAAGGGATTTTCATAATCTACTTGATTGGTATTATGTTTCTCTTCTGTATCAAGCCCGGTTCCTAACAGCTGGCCATACCCGACCTCCCTGATTCGAACCACCTCATCAATCAAACATTGGATAAAGTTTAATGGATATTCCCTATGTACAAACAGTCCCTTAATGAAATCTAACTCATGATGAAATCCAGGGATTCACTACACATTCTTGAAGCTCTAATTAACTGCCCCTTGACAATACCCTTCTTCTGAAAGTTGGGGTGTCCACTCCCATAGTGTAAATATTAGTTAGAGAATGTGTGTTTCCTAAATATCCATGACTGAAAATAATTATTCACTGGATCCTTGTATAACATCACATCCATATAATTTATTTCCTGCAAGGAGACTGTATGTGTAAACCTCAAAAAGGTAGTTGTATTAATATAGGCCAAAAACCAGGTCAAATCATCTAACGTCCCCTGCCAAAACAAACAAATGTCATCCAGGAATCTGATGTAATAAATTATATTCTTATACCATTCAGTATTTATAATATACTTCTTTTCCAAATAGTATAATACCAAGTTGGCATTTAGGGGGGGCACAGGCCACCCCATAGCCACTCCACGCCCCTGCCTGTAATACTTTCCATTGAAAAATATATAATTGTTTGTCAATATCCAAAACCACTGTTTCCATAAATTTTGGCATCCAAATACTTTGCCTCTGTTAGCACCTCCTGGAACCACTCTAAATCTGTATTGTGTGGGATACTTGGGAATAATTACACAACATCCACTGTCACCAAATATACAGTGTTGCTATCTTTATCTTTAGTAATACTTCTTAAAATGCCCCAAGAATCCTTGGTAATGTGCGTTATTGATCTCACAAACCTCTTTAAGTGGTGGTCCACAAATACAGCCAGAGATTCCGTAATAAAACCTGCCCCTGAAACTATTGGCTTAAATGCTAGATTTTCAATACTTTTGTGTGTTTTTGGTATTCCAAATATTATTGGAATACGTGGTTTCTCAACTTGCAAAAAATTAAACATGTTCTTGTCTATTGCTCCTTGTAGCAAGTGGTCCGTTAAATAATATTGTATTTTGGCATATGCAGTATTTATTTTGTTTTTAGATACTACACTGTATTTCACCTCATCGTTCAATGTTTCAAACATCTTTGCTTCATAATCTATCATATTCATTAACACAACCCCACCCCTCTCATCAGGTTTCATTACTCTTCATTTATTCTGACATAATTTCTCTATTAAATCCTCCTCTAATTTAGCTGAATTCTTCACTACATTCTTTTTCATATTTAATTTCCTGATATAATTTTCCACAAGTTCTTCAAAGACCTTCAATACCAGGTTGAGTGGGGGGTTAAAATTACTAGCTCTCCCCACAACACGTCTGTCCCTTCTTTTCCCTTTAAATATCAAATTTAGGTTCAACTTTCTTCAAAACATCTTGACATCCACTAAGGTAGTCACCACGCTCAAAGGCCTGTTAGGTACAAACTGAAAACCCTTAGTGAACAGGGTAAAATATTCATTAGTAATCTCTAAATCAGTGTAGTTGAAAATATTAAAGTTACCTTTTGTAACTTTTTTACCTCCCTCTGTGGTAATAATATTCACCTCAGTTCCTCCACATTTTAATGTTGTATATATTGCCCCCTCCCTTGACTGTTGTTCCTCATGAAGTTCCTGTTGTTGTTGTTCCATCCTCTTCCCCTGCCCCACCTCCCCTGCACCTGATTGTATTGATTGTAATTGCTGAATTGTTCTTGTTTCTGTGCAATTCTTTCACTTCTTCTTAATGGTGGCTCCTCTAAAGGGTGGGTATGGTTACTGTTAGGAACTCAATTTTCTTGAATAAATACCTTCTCATTCAAATTCTCCCCTTCTACCAACCCATATTTGAAGGTTTTTCTTGGGGGTGGGTCCCTTCCTTGTATTCCAATAAATCCCTCTGCAATTTTTTTTTACTTTTCTCATTAACACATTGTCATAGTGTGAATCAATTTTTTTATTGCTATGTTTATGGTTATGGAACAAGTTATATCGGACATCCGAGGGGAAACTGGGAGGCCAAACTTGAATATAGGGAACTATTCTGGCAGATTAAGTTAGAAGCTGGGAAGCCCCCAGGGCTAAATGATTACATCAGTATCAGTAGTGCCCTCAAACTGAGATCAGCAAAATTATAATTATCATAACAATAAGTTAATTTAATAATGTTTTTGTTTCATAGATTATAATGAATTGTTTAAATATTCCAAAAGGGGACTGAAAAATTGATGGGTATTGTGTATTTTGATGTTCTAACTTTCTTACAGTATTATATACGTATTGCTTATATGCATTTTTATATGTAATTTTTCTAGTGACAATGTGGGAATAAGTGTTTGTCTTTTAAAAAATGGGTTGGGGACTGATTGATTGAATTTTATTGGCGCTTTTGAATTGCTGGTTACATAAACAGGGGACTTTGAACATTAGCAATTTGTTCTGAGGAAGCCTGACATTGTGTTAGGTGAAAGCGCTTAACTGTGGAAGTCAATTTAGTGTAACAAGAGTCGTTTTAACTTGTGGTGTTTTATCAGCTGCTACTTTTTTGTGCTTACTGTGTTGAGTCGAACGGACTGCACAGGGATTAAATATTCTACTTCTGGAGCTGTGGAGTCTGTGTATTTTCTGTTTTAAGAATTAACTCTTTGTCTTGAATTGAAACAAATCTTACAATAGTAGATTTTGGAAAGGGATTATTCTTCCAGGAAAATGTAACTAAGGAACACAACCCATATACGTAAGTTACTCTCAAAACTGAAACCATGCACTCCCTCAGCCGACAAACTACCAGCTGAATATCTACAACTAGCAGCAGCAGAAGTAGCATACCCAGTCTCTATCTTAATTAACAGAACCATAACCTAATCTACAATTCCTTCCCTCTGGAAAGTCTCCCATATCATTCCCCTGCATAAAAGAGGTACCTCAAATGAACTTTCTAATTTCCGTCCTATAGCCTTACTATCACCTCTATCTAAAATTATGGAACGCTGTATACACCAACAACTTTTACACCATCTTTTACAAAATACCCTACTTGCTGACTCCCAACATGGTTTCCGACCTTTCCATAGCACCTACACTGCACTTCTCTCCTTCACAGATACCATCAACAAAAATCGCAATAACAACCTGTTTTCCTCTTCTTTATGTCTTGACCTCTCTAAAGCCTTCAATATGGTTAACCATCAACTTTTACTTGACACTCTGACATCTTTCTCACTTGACTCTTCAGCTCTTCACTGGTTCAACTCTTATTTGAAAGATAGGAAACAAGCTGTCCTTTGGGGCAGCCATCTATCCTCTCAGCTCCCAATCACTATTGGTGTCCCTCAAGGATCCATCTTAGGTCCCTTTCTCTTCTCCATATTTATAAACAACCTGTCTACTTCACTCCCAACATCCACTTGTATTCAGTATGCAGATGATTCAACTATCATCTGTTCTGCTGCATCTCCATCTGTATTTCATTCTTCAACCCAAAAAATATTTTCAGCAGCTGAAAAATGGTTCCAAAATATCTGTCTCCTCCTCAACCCCCCAAAAAAAAACAAATTATTACTCTTCTCCCCAACCCCTAAGTCTGTCCCTCTTTCCTTTTCTATTGTGTCTAACAATGGCACTATCATATCACCTGATTCTTCTACTAAACTTCTAGGCTTTACAATTGATAATCAACTTAACTTTGCTTACCACATTGACCTAACCATCAAAACAGTTAATAAAAAGATAGATGCCCTCTATAGACTCAAGCCCTTTCTTACTTCTACTACCAGGGTGTCCCTTGCCCAAACACATCTCATCTCTACGTTATTGTATGCCTCTCCATCTCTTATAAACCTGTCAAAATCTAACCTTCAAAAACTTGCCACAGCCTATCATAGCATTGCCAGGTTTGCCTCAGGCTCCCCATTTCGAACCCATCATTGTGTTAATCTCAAAAAGCTTGGTTGGCTAGAGCTACAAAATCTTATTCTCCTACATCAACTAGTTATTACCTTTAAAATACTCCATTACCCTACCAATACACCCATACTTAATAACCTTATTGCCCCTTAGAAGAATCTTAGTTCACTTAGATCAGCTAACAAACTACTAGTTGCAGCTCTCAAATCTCACAATAAAGCTGGTGACTCCTTGTTCACAAATGTTGTTGGCTCACACTGGAATAAACTTCCCATAGAAATGACCACTCTAGAATCAGCACAACTTTTCAAGAAACAACTAAGGAACTATTTCAAATCTCATTGGCTTTGTCCTTGCTCTAATCCTGACTGACCTCAGCATCTTACTCTCCTTACAGTTCTTTACTCTACTCCTCTACTTGTCACTATCACTAGCCCCCTCTGTAGCTCTCCTTGAATTTCACTTCCATTTTTTATTTTCATTAACACCTTCTGCTTTCTACTTGATATATTACTACAACTAGTCATACATCCTTTCTATTTAAACCTATATCCTGCTACATATGGAACTACTCTGTTTCTTAAAAATAGTACTCTAGCACTAAAAGTGTTATCATTATTGTAAATACTGTATATATGACTATTAGACTTAGGGGTGAGTCACTATTTTCTCTCCTTCAACATTAGTATGATTGCATGGTTAAGATTATAGAACTAGGAATCCTCACTGTTTTGATTATATTCTGTTGTATTTGTTTCTATACTATTACTAAGCTATTTAGCTCTCTTACATGCCTATAATATTGTATCCTACTGTGCTTTTTTATGTACCTTGTTATGTTATGTTTGTACTAGTATATAGTGGAGCTTTTCTCCTCGGGCCTCTGCTGAAAATGGACATATATCCAGCCAGACTAGCCCGGTCAACAAATGTAAAATAAATAAAAATAAAATAAAAATAATGTGCTTTCTTTTTTCCATATGACATAACTTCAAAAAAGTCTAAAATCTTAGGAAATTAGGATGTCAAAAAGTTTGCCATACTTCCTCCCTCAATTTTTTTTCAAGCAGACTGATGATCTGAATATTGTTTCTCTGAGACCTGTTTTCCAAATCATCAATTTTTTTCATCAGTACAGTATTTGGCTACAGTAGGAATTCAATATTATTTTCATCTTCATTTAATCTCCCTTCCATGTCATTTAAAGTTTCTTCTATTCCAGATATTTGGGATTTCTGCTGTTTTTAAATCTCATGAATCTATTCCATCTGTTTGGAACATTTTTCTTTAAAGTTGTCAAGTTGGTTGCCCATTTTATCCATTTTTAGAGAAAGTTATTGTATGTTAGTAAAACTAGATTGAAGCTCCTTTTTTAGGAAGAGTCCTGAGAGTTTGTTTTTGTGTACCTCATTTCAGGATTCTGTGTGAGGAAATTTTTCAGATAAAAATTTGACAGGAATCTAATAAGTTACAATAAACTTGCTTTGATAATATCCTTCAGAATGACTTAAAAATAATCATATCCACTTAGAAAAATCAATTAGGACAGTTTATATAAATAATTTCCTATCAGAAATAAAAATAAGATCAGGGGGAATCTGCCGCTTGTCTGTCAGCATAATTGGCATGCCCCTGGTAAGGTCATTTTAATGAGTAATTTGCCTTAATACAATATGATTACTTAGCACATTTTACCAAAGTAATGTGTATGCTCAATTATTTTGTTAATTAAATCGATGAGCTCAGACTACACACCTGTTATTTCTACATTCGACTTTTTAAGGCAAGTCTTCATTTGTATGGAATTATGGAAGATGTAGTTTCTAAACTATAAAGGCAGTGTTTACCTGGTAGGTGACCTTTCCAGCATAGTGCTTGACTGTAAATTCAGGCAGAGGCATCTTTGGCTTATAGTATAATGGGCACGAGCTGTGGTGATAATGACACTTCTGCAGAAATGTGTGATCTGTTGCCTGCAAATCAGATTAAGATGCTCATTAATAACAGTGAATATGATAAATCAAACGTTTCAGGACATACTTTTTACCAGCTTTATCATTTTAAAAGTAATATAATTCCACATATCAGAAACATCTCCAACATTTTTTTGTGTATGGCATATCAAGTTCTCTGTTGAACAAAAATTCCTTGCTTCACAGCTCCAGGACAGATAAGTACATGCAAGACTTTATCTATCTTTCCTGTATACCATTAATATTTATGCATATATTTGTTTGCCAAAATGTCCTACTGGGTGGAAAACCCCATTTCAGTGAAGGCCTTGGGAGAAAAGCTTCACAAGATACAGAGAGAAAATAACATACATACATGCATACATTGTGTAATGAGTCATTTGAGCATACAGTAATGAGAAATAAGACTGCTTGAGCATAGTGACAAAACAAAAACATTGACAAGATATATATAAATAGTCAGCATGCAAACATATTATAATCATGATACAGGCAATACGATAATATGAAAAAACATTTAAATGTATATCAAAATGAGTGTTTAGACTACTAAAGTTTAGACCCATAGTATTTTATAATAGTACGACAGTGGTAAAGTGAACTTTCATTACAATGTAACACTGAGGACAGTACTCTACAGTTTAAGTGTCCAAATAGATACAATAGTACAATATAAGAAAGAAGATTATTGCCACTTAGTCATTTTAGATCAGGATGTGATAGAGTGGATAAGGATAGTTTATAGGGATTAGTTAAGTGTGGTGCATGATCAAAGTTATGAGACCTTTGAATGCTGTCTCAGTAGCTTGAAGGATTTCAAGTTGTTAATTTATTTGAGTGAGATGGGAATGGAATTTAAAACTTTAGAGATGTGAGAGGAATACAGTGAACCACCTACAGTATTGTTTGATTTAATTGGGTGTAGTAAGAATTTGTCAGTAGAGAGGAGTCCTACATGGGGGGAAAGGCTTGATAATGTTTCTTAGTGCTTGACATTTTTCATGTTGGAAAATTAGACTGTGAAAAGTCTTTAGACACACAAGTAATAGATAATGAGGCATTTCTAACTAATTTATGTGTTTTAGTATCGTGCAGTACCAGCATATAATGTGCATCTTACAGTATGCATAGGTGGTCTTGTATACTGTCAGACTACAAACCATTAATTTTCATGTTTCACTTGGAAATGTACAGTTGTGTTACAGTTAGGAAAGGTGTCTCATTGAAGAGGAGTGGTCAATAACCTCTGTATGCAGACAGTGGCAAGAATCTCAGATCACCTATCAAAATGCTCCATCTATGCTTTTAAATCTCCAGCTGATGTTATTGAATGATGTAAAAATCATATCTGCTCTACATGCTTTCTCATCTTTTTTTTTCTAAAAGTTTGCTTTACAATCTCTGAAGGTTTGTGGTGACCTGAAGATGTGGACAAATAGGTTCATAGGTTTATAGGTTGGTATTAGGCTATCGTCCCTAGGGCCTATACAAGCATAGCCATAACAATTCCCTGGATATTTCTTCCCACAATATTTACTTCTCTGGACCCCTGACATGATCCCCGGGGTGAATTTCCTATCTCCCATCCAATCATCAAGATTCCTTTTGAAGAGGGCCAAGGAAGTGCTCTGCTTGACATGTATGAGCAGTCTATTCCAGAGTATGGGGAGTCTCGGGGTCAGGAACCTATCCATCCAGCATGTTTTGTTCATTGTGATGACAAGATTTAGATCCCTGGAGCATGTGGCTCTGAGGGATTGGGATTTCTTTAAGTGGAGCATGTCCAACAGCTCAGGGTTTGGCATGGCATTGTATGGTAAGCAGAGATCACCTCTGAGTAGATGATATGCCACAGAGTATAGCTGGAGTTTTTTTAGATGGTCAGCATATGGCATCTGCTTTAGGCCTGTGATTCTTTTAGTGAGGTATTTCTGTGGCCTTTTCAGCTGTTGCAGATATCTTGTGAGGTACATACCAAACGGGGCACTATACTCTATAATGGGTCTAATTAGGGATGAGTACAGTGGGACAATGACCTCCTTTTTCTGGATGAAAAGCCCTTAATGATGAGGTGTGCCACATAGAAGGATTTCCTGACTGTTATGGCGATTTGGTTATTGAAAGTGAGACCACTGTCCACCTGTGTCCCTAAGTCTCTCATCACACTTTTGATGCTTAGTGTACTCCCACCTATGTGGTAATTCATGGGTACATGTTTTTTTCCAAAGGGGATAACTATACATTTCTTGGCATTAAGCTTGAGCCCATGGCTCTGGCACCAGGCATCTGTTTCTGCAAGGCCCTTTTGTAGAATATCCACATCATTTGGAGATTCAATAATGGCTCCCAGTTTGCGGTCATCTGTGAACTTTGTTAGCCAGAGTCCCTTAGTGTTGGCCTGTATTTTAGAGAAGTAGATACCAAACAACAGTGATCCCAGGACTGAACCCTGAAGTACATCACTTGTCACTTGTCTGGAGCTGGATTTGGAGTCGGCTACTTTTACAGTCTTGGTTCTGTCAGTAAGCCAGTTGGCAACCCATCGAGTGATGTAGGGATTTATGCCCAGTTTAGTAAGTTTATCTATGATTCCAGAGTGGGGGATGGTGTCGAAGGCCTTGCAGAGGTCCAGATAGGCTGTGTGGACCGCCTTACCCTCATCCACAGCTCTGGAGACTGATTCGGAGACAAGATCGGCCCTTCACAAATCTAAACTAGGTGGGGTCCAGTGTTTGAAGGTTGCCAATGTCTTTGTTTATAAGTTCCATGATAATGCGTTCCATGCCCTTGCAGATCAGGCTCATCAGACTGATGGGGCAGTAGTTATCAGGATCCAAGGTGGATTCCCCCTTGTGGAGTGGGATAACTGTAACTGTGCACCACTCAGTGGGTACGAAGCCTGAGGTGAGGCTATGATTAAACATGACACTTAAGTGAGGTGCCAGTTCATTTTGTAGTTCATGTAGTACACAGCCTGGGATGTCATCTGGTCCCATGGATGCTGTATTCTTAGCTTTGGAGGGTGCGGTTTCTACCTGTGTGGCCATGATTACCAGAGTTTGGCAATCTTTTGGTATTGAGATGGGCCCTTTAGGGGGTGAGAGGGGGGGTGAAGTTGGCACGAAATCGATCTACCAGGATACTGGCAATATCCTTGGGATCAGTATATTTAATTCCATTCTATTGAAGCTCAGAGCAGATCTGAGCATTGCCATTTAGATTCTTGACATAACTATAGAATGCCTTGTGGTTGTCTTTGGAATCTTTGGCAATTCTATTTTTGTAACTAGCTTTTGAGGATTTTATGAGGGATCTCAGCTTCTTACTGAGGCTGGTGAGGGAGTTTTTTGCATCCTGGGATTTTCCTCTTTTCTGCAACAGTTTCTTCCTTCTGTTGTATAGTTTGTTTATAGCAGGGAACCACCAGATTGGCTTTCTTTTTTTGGAGGAGAGCATCTTGGTTCTATTTGGGATGGCACGATCCATGCACAAGTGGATGTGCTCATACAGTGCCTTAGTGTAGGATTCTGCAGTTGAACTTTCAGATCCCGTCTGCATGGGTGTCATGAAGTTTGGCACTTCTGACTTCAGTAGCATGAAGTTGGCTTTGAAGAAGTTTTTTAAGGAGGTTTCTTTACTGGGGGATGGGGGTGGGATGTGGATGTCAAGGGTGATTTGCTTATGGTCAAACCTGACCAATGAGGGGGTGACCACTGGTGTGGAGCATCTATTTCCCATGTTGGTAATGACCAGGTCTAGGATATTGGAGCCCCTGGTGGGACAATGGATTAGTTGATCCAGGGCATTGGAATTTATGAATTCCAAGAACCTTTGGGAAAAGGAGTTGGTACCTGAGTAGTTTTCCCAGTTAATGGCACGGTAGTTGAAATCACCCAGTATTAGGGTGTTTGGTTGTATCTTAATATTTTCCAGTATGTTTAGAAAGGTGTAGTGAGAATCTTGGGGCATGGTGGGAGATCTGTAGCAGGCTACAATTTGGATTGCAGTCTTACCTAGTGTTAGTTGTACCTGGAGAATTTCAGATGCATTGTGTTGGGCAACTAGCCTGGAGATGTGAATATCCTTGGTGAATATGGACACTCCTCCACCTTTAGTTTTTCGGTCTTGGTTTTGTGGCGGGAAAGTGTGATAAGAGTTGTAGCCTGGTTTTGGAGGGGTGCTCTCCGGAGCCTTGAACCAGGTCTCAGTTGCTGCACAGATATTGATGTTCTCCATTTTTAGGAGTGCCTCGAGAGAGTGCATTTTGAGGTTTAGACTTCTAGCATTGAGTAGCATTACCTTCAGATTTTGCATGCTTGCATCTGTTATGGTGGTGGTTTTGTCCTTTGAACCTTGCCTAATAAAAGCACTATAGGGGTGGCAAGAGCTTTAGCCAGTAACCTGAATCCCATGGGTGACAGGTCCAGAACATCTCTGGCAAAGCATTGTGGTTTGTCGACCATGTCTTCCCAGGCAGACAGATACTGGATCCCCTTTGAATGACACCAGAAGCTTAGCCAATTGAAGTCAGTCATTTTGTCCTTATACTGTGATATCATTCTGGGCGAAGGCAGGATGCTACTCAGAGCTAGGGTCATACCTGCTTGGGCCACATGATCTGAGAGCTCTTCATGTCTCTTTTCATGTAGTCCAGGGAGGTATGTCTCAAGTCATTCACTCCAGCATGGACAATGACAGAGTTGTATTTGTACTTGTTGTGGAGTGACTTCAGTGCATGCGTTATGTGGCAGATCCTGGCACCTGACAGGCAGCTGACTGTAATTTTCTCCTTGTTCAGCCTGGTGAGTGGGACATCAGTGTGCCTGACTATAGAGTCACCTATGACTAAAGTGTTGGGTACATTGTCTTGTCTTAGGGGCTGTTGTTGGGTGGCACACTGGTGTTGTGAGCTATGTGTCACTTTGGTTGTGACTGGTGCTTGTTTGCATTTCATCTTCGGAGGTCCTTGTTGCTTGGGCAGGTTAATGTTAAGGGCTTCCGCATATGTGGGTTTAGTGTTGCTATGTGTGGGTGTTGATGGTGTGGGTGTTGAAGGGCTATGAGTTGCTTGAGGTGTAGTTTAGGTGTTAACCTTCTCCTCTTGACTGTCTAGCAAAATCTTGGCCGGAGAGAGCTTTGCTTCCAGTTTGGCTATGTAAGTGTAGCTCTCGCAGGTTGCAGTGTTGGGTGGTAGGAGGAGAGGGTTGTCTGTGTACGTGAGGCAGTTTTAGCTCCTATGAAGGAGAGGAGCCGGTGAAGGAGGAAGACTGTTGATTAAACCAGTGGTGTACCTTCGCAAAAGGCGTACTCAGTCACAGTGTCGTAGGTTCCTAAAAGTTTGTAGGAACTGGACCAACCCAGGACCTCTTGTAATCCTGGTTCTTTAAGCCGTGGGTTAACTGTTGTGCCCTGGAAAGAGCTGTGGTGAGCACCATAGTAGCCCTTAGAAGGGCTTTAGATAACAGTTCTTATTGAGGTGGCCATTGGTCAGGTGTAGACAGACAAAGTAAAGTGGGAAAGCTCTGATAAGGGCCTTTATTAACCAAGTGTAATTGCCTCCTAATACAGAAATGAAAACTAATCTCAGTGCAAACAGGTCTCTGATAAAAAAGACTCAGGAGCCGCCTGACTGACAGCTCTGACTGGTGTGGACTGCCCAAGCAAGTACTCCTCCTCCTTAACCATTGCAGGCCTCACAGTGGTTATATCAGAAGCTGTGTCTCTTTTAGCAGTGGTCTATCTTCCATCCACTAAGATAGGATACAAATTTTGGTGATAATTTGGCACCTCTGTTATTTCCAAACAACTTATCACTGGCATTCTGTCATTTCAACTTGTTGGCTGCCTCACCTATTGTATCTCACCTTGCTTCAGTGGACATTTGTAAGTGACATGGCCCCTCTGATTACATTTGAAACATCTAATCCCTGATACTTACTGTGTGCTTGAACTAGTGGCTTTCCCTGTTATTGGTGAACTCTGTTGGAGTGGTTTAGGCTGCCCTGCATGGGTCCCCTTATGTCCATGTGCAGCACTGGATATCCCTTTCTTATTTACTGGTGTCATACTTGCCAAGTAGAGATGCCCCTTTCTCCCCAACTCATTTGCAGAGTCACACTCTTGGTCTGTCTACCAGATCCTCATATCCTCAGGCCGAGTGCTAAGGGCTTGTTCCCTCACCAAAAGGTCTAGCAGTCCTTCAGAAGTGGTGACCTGAAACCCACTCACCCACCTGTGAAAGTAAGTACTTAAATCAGCAATGTAATCACATGCACTTTCATCTGTCTTGCATCTATGTTCACAAAACTTTTTTCTATACATTTCAGGAGTTAATTTAAAAAAAATCAAGTAAATATTATTTTACACGGTTATAATTCAAACAATCAATATTAGACAGTTTAGAAATTGCATTAACAGCTCTACCATGGAGTAAGGGGGTCAGGAACTGTACCCGGAGCCCTTGGTCAACATTATATTGCTTACATACCCTCAAATATATAAATAAAACTATCAAAGTCATCTCCCTCCCTGTACTGAGGAAAATGTTTACTGACCTTTATGGCTTCTGGGGTTCTTTCATTCCCTTTCCCATTACCTCCATGACCCAGTGTAAGGATTAGAAACTCCTTTTCATGCTGTCTCTGTTTCTCATTTTTTTCCATCTCCAAATGCTGTAGTCTGTCCACAGATTTGACTTCCAAATGTTTGATTTCCAGTTGCAGTCTCTTTTCAGTCTCCAAACACTGCAGTTCATACTGATGCTGCCTCTCCTTGGTCTCTAAATGTTTGGCTTCCAGTTTGAGTATTTGTAACTCCAGATGGATTTTTAAGCCTTCTGAAGAAAAGGTGAACTGTCTGGTCTCAGAAGGCTGAATATCCCCAATGGCAAACTGGATATCGTCTGAGCTGCTGGTCTGCTCTGTGGCTGTGACTAAGGCTGAGATCATTGCTTTCTTAGTTAGGCTGGCAGTCCTTTGGCTTCACACACCTTAGTCAACTGTTTCCTTGTCAGCTTGCTATAATCCTCTACTGACATCTTTGCCTGCTGTCCCTGACTAAACTGGCTAAAAAAATAATTAAAACTGTTGTGAACTTGAAGTCTGCATGTTTATCTTGTGGCTGTTGAGAGTGCAGACCTCGGTGACAACTGCCCACAGACTACTGAAGCTCAATTGAAGTCCCACACCATTGCCACCAAATAATGCAAAGACCCCACTTAAACCAGGGGTAGTAACTAAGGAGCCTCAATCCTCACCACTGTCTCTGGTAAGGGTGTGTCACTGAAAGCAGGGATAGAAATACAAAATGTCCCCTAAGAGTACACCGAGAACAGGCTGACTGGACTTTATGCTTCACTCCAGGTCCCCAAATGAGTCTTCACACTAACCACTGCAGAGAACTGTGACCCAGTTCTAGGTATTTGACACACTCACTCTTAAATATTTGATATTCACTCATACAAACACTTTTGGGAAAGATTGGCATGGATTTACCTGCTATGTCCTCTTTCCCAAATTACAGGGTAATGGCTGCCACAAGTCAAATACCACACTACCCTTTAAAAGGGATGTTCAGTTATATTGGGTAAAATAAATATTAATATAAATGGTAGCATGTAATACAAGCAGTAAGGCTTTTCAGAGTAGCCCTGGTGTTATCACAATAGGCATAAACACTCTCAGGTTACTAAAAGTACTTTCTAAATAAAAAGCTGCAATAAAAGTTAGTAAAATATTTAATCATAAATAACATGACTTAAAAATGTATACACTGAATAACTGTAATAAACCACAGAGTTTCACACAAAGAAATTATGAAAATAATACTGTAGGATAGATTTTATACTGATTGTAAAAATAATTTAACTATCTAACTATAGTTCCCTAGCTAGCTAAATATTAACTGTCCTTGTCTAATCTAATTAACTCAGCAAGGCAAGATGATGCTCTTACTTCTGCCAGGCAAGATAAGGATTTATGCCCACTCTACAGGCTGTTGTCTGGTCCTTAGTGACTGGAACAGCAACTCCTGCTATTTTTGCTGAACAGCTCTGGAAAACTCTGGGTGATAACTACTGATCTTGAAAACAACAATAACCACTGGACTACTTGGGGAAACAATTACAAAACACCTGAACTTTAACTGACTCAAACCTGCTTTTATAGCAGAATTTTTTAAAAGTCACAAAAAGCTGTTATGTGAATTCTACTCTCTCTTACGCCAGACTTTAAAAAGTAAACAAAACTGCTGCTGTGGAGATTCTATTCCTTTCAGCTCTGGCACATGATGACACCACATCTAGGTCAGCTGTCTGGCACAACCTACATTCAGAATTCTTTTTAAAAAACATGTACATTTGGTTACCCAGAAGAACACTGTTTGATTCAAACATCCTACATAAATCAAAGTAATAATCAAAAACATAAACTTATTTACAAAATGATAGCTAGTCATGCTGGCATATATAACACAAGGTAAATTACAATTATTTACAAGTATTTACAAAACTTCAGCTAGTCATGCTAGCACAGATAACAATCTCTGATATCCTCACAAGCAGAACATTTACATGTTGGCTCTCTCCATTTGGGAGAATGATGCTAAACCAGGGGTAAATTTGCTGTTACCCATCCGTTCATCCAGAGAATTACTTTGCTTTATGAGGAGAGAAAAGTGATTCCGAAGAAGTGGCATTCTTTGTGATACATTACTATCCCTCCACCATGTTCTATTTATGTTTCAAAAAGAGATATAGATCTCTTGATCAGATGTTTATGCCCTCATTTCACTTGCAAATATGCAATAGGTCTGACAGGATAAGGTCAGTTGAGGTTCTGCACATGAGGTAGAGATCAACTCTTAGCAGATGCATGACACCTGTAAGAGGGTTAAGGGCTTGGAACAAAAGGATCTATTAAGAAACTGTCAAATAGTTTTCTGGAGTAACTGAAGTTTGGGATGATTACATCTCAAATGCTGAAGGAGACTAGCTTACATTATGAGGCTGCACATGCCATTAATAGTCCGAGATAATATGTTTAAAGGCCTAGCTATTAGTCCACTGATTATAAATGTTGTGCAGCTGCCTCATTTAGGAAGGAATCATGTCACAAAGTACATTGCATTCCTTTAATACCAACTATACCTGATAATAAAACAAAGTTCAACAGATAAAACAACAACCCAGCTCTACGATAAAACTACGTACATGTTGCGGATGCCCTAGGTCCCAATAGCAAATTGCCAGTTTGACAGGGCACCAAGCCAAGCTGAAAGGAAAAACTGGAAATTTTGGAAAGAAAATCACCCATGCTATGTCAAACTTTTATCTCAGTATTTTGATAGGTTCTTCAGCTGCAAACCCACCCTGTGATACCAAGTGATAAACTCTCCCTGTATATTAATCGTCCAAGAAATGTATTTGTGGGCCAAGGCTCACATACTGTTTAAGGTTTTAAAGGAACTAATAGGTACTAACTCAGCTATGACATTAGGTGAATCACCCTTCAACCTTTCTTCATTCCTGTTTATTTCACCTCTACCAATCTCAAAGGGCCACTAAATGTACCCCTCCCCATGGTTTAAGTAATTTGATACTAATCTGGGTATCACCAAGCATCAGCGAAGCATTCTGGCAATTTATTTTGACCACATGGGTAGTGCTCAGCTTGAGTATTCAAGGTTCCATTGAAATTAATCCTAATAGTGATGATGTTGAACATAGCATTTCTCTCTGAGAGCTAACCAAAGGACTCTAGCTCTTAAGTTCATTTCCCTCTTCGATTATATTGCCTTTCTAAGTAGATGCCATTACCACCTTCCGAAATGCTTTATTCTTCCCTAAGTTTAATATGATCTCAGTGATTCACTGATGAAATAATGTCAGGTCCTAAGGCTAGTTTCATGACAGTCAGTGAGGAGAAAAGAGGATTGGGGAAAGGAGACTTCTGTTCAAATTACACCACATCCCTGTGCAGGACTTATATTACCACCTGCTACACTCCACCACCACCACCGGAGCCTTGTTTACTGTCCTGGAGATGGGGGCTGCTCCCAAACCGTAGCTAACATTTTATCATGAGCCCACTTCAAAACATTTAACTTCACACTAGAATTAGAGCCAGAGTAAGTCAGACATGTGAGTTATCCCATGTTCCTTAGCAAACCTACTTCCTATAATTTCAATGCCTTGTAATGTCAGAAATGGATGGCATGCTGTATAACATTGGTTCTGGATTATTTTCTCTGTATAGGAATGATTTAACAGATGAAGGATAAGATGCATCCAAACAGAAAAAAGGAAAACTTTCCAGATGAATTTGGTGTCAGATATGGACAAAAAGTAGAGGGTAACTGTCTTCTACCTTTCACATTAAAATATATGCAAATCTAAGTTGAAATTGTAACAACATCTAACATATATAATGAACAAACAGCATCGGCCAGTTAGTCATCACTACTTTTCCCTTACTGACTGCACAAACTGATGTATGACATCTTGACTAAGATTAAAGGCCCCCTCCCCCCCCAAAAAAAGAAAAACAAATCAGCCATGCTTACTGTGGCAAAGGTAAACTTCATTGTAGTGTAATGCAGAAATCTAAACAATAAGAAATGGCTTTGATATCTCGACTAACCAAAGAGATTTTTACAAATCTCAAATGAGGACAGGTTCACTCCATACTGCGTAAAACAGACCATTGACAAGTGAAGAATAAATCAACACTCATCAGAGAATATGTTGGCTGTCTTCACTATTATGTGAGATTTGTGGTCTGAAGCCCTAAAAGACAGACAACTATTTGAAAGATGTGTACATAAACATTTGTGCATTCAAAGCACTTTACTCACTGTCCGTTTTATGCATTACATGAAAAACAAAATGGCAGAGTCTGCTACAGTTCCTCATTTTTGTTCCTGAGGACACCTTACACACTGCACTTCAGTTTGACATATTTAAGCTGTAAGTACTACTATGATGCAACTTTAAAAATAAGGTTAAGGTCCAGAACCAAAGAGTTTTAACTTTTATTAATAAGGCATTCATCTATGGGCAAAAGATTAACTGTCCTCAACTAAGCACATACTTGGAAATATTAAATTAATTATATCAGTATCAATGACCATGTGATAGTTATGACTGAGGAATACTACAGATATTTCACAGTCAAACCAAAACTTTCCCCTTCAGCCAAATGAATCATACTAACAACAGGCAAATTCTTTTCATTGTTTGTCTCTCCTGTTTCCACCAAATCTGACAATGGACCATTTTTAAAAGCCACCAGTTGAAAAAATTCTGTGGTAAATTATCTGGTCAGTGCAGCAGAACAGCTCCACTGTAAGAGCAGGCAGTGATATTGTAGAATGGTTCATGACAAACATATGTAAAGCAGTCATGAATCAAATAATTAGAAGCATCTTCTGGAAACAATATGATAACAGAATGCTGAGTGTATACTGAAGTGTGCTCCTTCCGAACAGCTGGAGTGTATCTGCCAAGTGTTATTATTTACAACTGTAATAACAAGTTAACACCAGTAATCCAATCAAGACCTAGGCCAGGTGAGCTAGTGAAACACAAAAGCTTTCATAAAAAAGTTAAAATGAAGTCCTGCACAGATATCAAGAGATTGAATTCAACTGTTTCTGTTATTGAAATTGTTGGGTGAGAACAAGGACTCCCTTTTTTACCATCCACGACCTTAGAAGGTCATAAAGTAAAAGAGTTTGTCCTGCAATCACTATTGCAAATGGAAGCAATAGTTTGACAAGGCATTGTTATCTTATGAAACTTTTTTTCATTCAGCAACAACCACATGAGCCTGGCATATGCTGCTGGATATGACTTTGCCTTTGAAACAAACTGCATCTCTGGGCACTCTGATATTGGTATGCAGACTGCGACCAGATCGTCCAAGATGTGACAAGGAGACCAGTACATCTTACAGACTATGACAGCTATAAAATTACATAACTTGTTTTCTTTTCCAAGGAGAACTCCCAAAGATGATCAAGAAAGCCTGATCACAATCTCTTGGTACTTTTGATATAATGTTTTGATCTTTCCCTGTTTAAATAATTTTGTTTATGGTTATTATCCAATGCTTGATGGTTGTAATTTAAAATGAAAGTGTACATGTAAATCTAGAGTCATACTGTAATAAAAAAAAAAATGGAAAAAAAGCCATGAAATTTTATGCCTGAACTGCTTTTAACCTGGTACGCTGGCAACATTCTTTTTTCAAGAAGGGGTGAATGTAGTGTTGTTATGACAAAAAGCACTGATATCTGTTAATCACATTTTATTATGTTTTTAACTATCTGAAGCATTTAGTGAAAACAGGATACTAGAAGGATGTGTGGTCTTATGGATGTCTGACTGACACTCCCCAGGGTCACTAACTATAGTGGAGAGATATTGTGCCTAACCTGCTCCTACCTTTGAAGCTTCTGTTTCATTTACTTGCACTGATTTACATTGTAGCTTCTAGACCAGGGACTTCCAATTTTTTTTTGCTCAGGGGCCACTTGCCATACAGTTTAGGGGCCACTTACCATACTTAGCAAGGTTTAGGGGCACATTACTGTATCCTACACATATCTGTCCAGTCAAAACAGATTGTTGAAGGACATACCAAAGGCCAAATAAAATGCTTTGGTGGGCCAGATTGTGGCCCTAGGGTCACCTGTTGGACACCCTTGTTCTAGACCCTTACTGCGTCATTTACTGCACTCTTTACAGTGATTGCTCATGTCCTACCCCATTCACAAGTCAAGCAGATCTGATTACAACATGCCAGCAGTAAAAGATCAGGAAGAATGCTGAATGACCCAAAATCTTTTGAACTGATTTTATGTTTTAAATTGGTGGTTGCCTTTTGGAACTTTAAATGTGTGGAAATGTGGTAAAAGATATACATAATCTTTGAAACTGTTGTAGAAATGTTGTTTATTTATAGTGAATTAGCCATTTTATTCAGTGATTTATAGTTGTCTCTGACCTTCTTTTCATTTTAGTCACAGTAATATAAAATAAATGCTAACTTTTGTACAATACCAGAAAGCTTTTGTCAGAAGCAACATTGTATAGTTTAGCATTCATGTAATCCTGGCAAAATAATTACTCATCAAATATGGAAAAATGACAAGACATGAAACATTTTTTTTTATAAAGATCTATTTTTTAATAGCAAAGGTTCTTAGTTGTTATGAATGGCGACATTATCAATCCAGAGGCAACCTTTCCCATCCCCGGCTCTGCTCCATTCACTGTCATTAATTAGAGCATGCAGTCTCCCAAGCCTGTTTTTCTGTATATCATTTCTTACTCTGTTCTCTCACTGGTATCAATGCCTTAAAAGGTAAAAACGATCAGAGGGTCAGGCTGGCCTGAACTATCTTGCTGTCATGATTCTTCAGATAAGAGGTATTTAGGTTGTTTTTTCATTGTCTACTAGTTCTATACCTCTCAACTGTACAGATGTTTGCAGGAAATCCAGATTTCTTGCTCTAAGAAGTTGAGAGTTATAGATAGGACTCATTTTAGGTTTTATTTTCTCTGTCTAGTAATTAGGATTTATTTTAGGTTTTATATGTGCCTTGATTTATAAAATGTCATGTCTTTCATATAATATCAAACATTTCCAGCGACCATGCCCAAAGTTTCATAGATCTTTTGTACATAGAGTAATAGAAATGGCAACTGAAATTGTCACTAAAGAATGTATCCAGTGGTTTGCAGAAGTGTCACGTGACTGCATGCTAAGCTTTTGTGTATTTGATATGAGTCTTAGTAAAGGTTAAACATTAAACATTAAACATTAATTTGCTAGCATATATACCTCTCTAGACAATTTGCACATATTTTTTTTTTTTTTTTTTTTGACATGCACTAACCAATCAGACAACAGCAAAAGGCATTTAGCTAAATGGGATTCTTCTTTTACTGATTCAATGGCTGATTTTTTTAAAGAAAAAGTTTTTAGCTTGTCAATACTGCAAGAACATTTGCCTTCCTCAAAGACAGAAAATTTTTAAAGACTGTTTAAAGTGCTGGGCATGTTGGGAGTTGAATGTTAACGTTTCTTTCCCCTGCATGCTTTGTTTTTTAACATAACATTCTAGACGTTTGTTAGCTGAAAGGCGATTCTAAGAATCACACTTTGACAAACTGTTTTACATCTCTCAGTCAACATCTCAAAGGAAACACCTTTCCATGCAATCAATCAGAACCTTATTCTTTATAAACCATACATAATACTATGCATTACTTTCCAGAGAAGGAATGGGTAATGGGGCTCAATGACCTCCATGTACAGACTGACACTTTGAGTCATCTATATACATTTTCACCCTACAGTGGTTAATTCCATTGGTTAGCCCCAGACCCTATGTTTGATTGGTTCATTTTACTTTAGACTTTAAATATATAATTCAGTCATTATATCTGCAGTATTCAGAACTGCATAAATCCCAAACTTATATTTTCTGAAAGTCATCAATGCAAGTAATGTTACAGTACATAGACAGCTAAACATCATTCAGAAGAAAAAAAAAGACTGACCAGCTCACTGGTGAACCAGTTTTATCTGTGTGGCAGAGTGCTTCAAGAATGAGTCACTGTATCAGAATTCCAGCTGAGAAAATCCCTGTTCTCTGACTGGCTGAGGGTAAGGTGAATATGAGCTACAGCTGGCGTAGCAATCAGCAAATAGAAATAAGTTAAAGCACCTCTTGAAAACAGGATTATGACTGGGTCTCCAGTCTTAACCAGTTTATTGTGTGTCTGGGTTTTGGATGCCAACAAATTCACCTTCAGAGCAAAATTTCAATCATAATTCTTTGTAGTGCATGGAGCTTTATCTGGTCCATGTACTACCAGTTACAGAAAAAAATGTAGAAGCACAGAATATTTTGGTAAAGTACTTAGAACCGACAGCAGGGAGAAACATAATGCTCCTCTGTAGAACTAATGGTTTTAAAAGCTGTTCTAAACTTCATTCTGCCACAATTTAGAAATGTGGCAGAGTCAATTTTAAAAGTTTTAAAAGCTATTTGATAGTGCTGCTTATGTATGTCAGTTAGTCCTGTCTGCTATCTGTTTCTTGGCACAAGACCATATCTTAACAATGCTTAGGGGTGCTTAACTATCTCTTGTAAAGAACCCCCTAAACACAGTTAAGATTAGGTCTCACACTGGTGACAGGCATTAACAAGTTTATCTTTTTCTTGATTTTGGAACGTAATCATGGCACACCATTCAATATCCATATATTCTAGTTTTGTATACTCTGAGTGGTCTAGTACTTGAATACATTTCTTATTCATTGGCTATCTTGATGTCCTTAGTGTTCAGTGTTAAATTCTAGCATATACTCCTAGACTGATTTACATGGCAAAATCAAAAGTTTGCAGTTGGGGATGCAGTTGTACTTAAAATGTTATGGTCCAAATGAAGTCTTTCTAATGTTTTGACAGTTTTCTTTATCCTGAGACTGCATGCAGTGAAGTCTAATATTTCTTTTCAGAGTTATAGGCTGTTAAACATATTTATTGTCCTTAACTGTCTCAGTGATATCATTGTATTGACCACCAGTTCAGCTATCTTATTTTCATGAAATCTCTTTACATCTGGAAGAAGGGCATTACAATGACAATACCTCAATCTGATAGTCATTAAACTACTTTCAAGAGCTAAAAGTGAGAATAAATATATAGATAATTACTAGCTAGCACTCCAGGGTATCCAGTTTTACTTTGCCACCAAATAACTATCCTTGCCACATAGCTAAACTCTACATGCAGTCCTGAAATTTTATTTGCCTGGCTATGCCTTCAACAGTCAGATCCTATATACAAACTCTGGCCATAATATCTCAGATGGAGGATTGTCTTATCACACTGCCAGCACAAAGGTACTCTGCTTATCAATAAAAAATATCAAGTATATCTGCCAATGAGCATCCTTGATTAAATTAAATCAGTGTCATTATCAGTCAAACAATATTTTGTTTAAAATGCACTCTTTTAAAAAATCTGAAAGTGCAGAATATCAAAAATGCAGACTAGTAACAGGGTAATAAATGTGTAAAACAGTAATATACAAACATATGAAAATTATGAATTGCATGAATAAAACTGTATTATACATCAATTATCATGAGTTATGGGTAACAAATGTAAAATAATATAAAATAAAATAGGCCATGTATGTTTAACAGCTTGAATCAACACCATTTTCATATTGTGAGTAAATGTTGCATTAAGTGGGATAAATGTCTGTACCACCTGCAGAGAGTTCCAAAACATTGGGGTAGCCACCAACAACATTATCCAAACTTAGTCAACCCCCTGAAATCTCAAGCAGTCTGTAGAACTCTAATTGTGAAATAGTTATTTCAAATAAAAAGAAGCAAGATTTTTTAATGTCTTAAACGTACGAACAAAAACAATATAAACTCTATATTCTATCTCAATGGCGTAGATAAATGCAGCCCAGACTGTGACTGAGATCTATAAGTGCTGGTAGAGCTGAGTACTGGGAGGGGAAATTATCACATTTTGCCTCACCCCTAGGCTACCATTTGTTTAATTGTGTGGGGGCTTGAGTTTGTGTGTGTGTGGGCCATTCAATAGAGATGCACTGTTGTCACAGGCATATCATGCCCCAATTACCCAGTTAGTTAGGGGTCATCTTCACCTTATATATAATAAAACAATCACCATCACCAGCCATACATGTGCTTCCTCTGCCCTGTCCTTCTTAAAGTGGAGATGGTGATCTCTCCTTACAAAAGGCTACTGAGACCATTCTCTGATGGAATGCCTGCTACTATATAGCATATAGCAGCATTAACTCTTCCCTCCTTCCCTCCTCCTAGAGAAGAAAGAAGAGAAGGAGAAGTTATTGAATAGGTAATATGGACAAAGAAGACATGAACAGCAGAGGGCTGAAAATGGAAAAAAAAAAAAAAAAAAAAATATAAAAAATCTAAGTACAATGACAAATGCAGCTGGTGTAAGTCACCAGCAGGGTGTTACATGTACAAGCCATTACAGCAGTAGAATAGAGATGAGACAACAGCACCAAGGTCCTTTTCTGGAGAAAATGTTTAATCCAAAAGATGTTCTTTAGGTTGGAAAAAGAAAAACCAACCCACAGCCTTTCCTTTGTGTGTGTATATACACATTAATCCTCTCATTTGTTGTCTAAGTCAGATAGGTTAAGGCTTGGCTTGTTAAGTACTGCAAAATCAATGCCACATTTTTAAGTTATTCAAAAGTTTATTTATAGCTACTAGGCTAGATGCCCTTCTGGGCCATTTAAAGCCTAGCCAGCTTCCCTTTTCATGTTGAAACTAACCTATACCATTTTTGGTTGGTTTTACTACCCACCCATGGTTTCCATGGTTTAGTATTAGTTTAGTATTTTATGAGTGACTATTTCAAATTCTGAAATATAATATAATGACTGTCATGTCAGAACATGTCACAGAAGATGGGAACAAAAGAGCAGACCACTTGCCCATCAATACCTTTGGCTTACGATCTTGAGTAATGAACAGCCATCTGGAGTCACAATGTTCATATTCCTGTACATAGAGCATAATTACATTCTACTTATCTTAGAACCTCAAACAAATTACTGCATGGATGTTAAATATGTTCTGGTGCACTTCTAATAATATAACCATACTACAATCAACCAAGGATCAGTGACAGCAGTACAGGCTTCAGTACTTTATTTTCTTATTCATTCCATTATAATCTGAGATCTATTATTGAAATGGAATTTACACTCTTGTGTAGCTCCTTATCAATAGCAGTTCGGCAATTGTAGCCTTGTTTATTGTCAAACCACTAATACATTGCTCACTACAGATTTGATTTGTTCCGTTCTCTTGGCCTTGTAACCACTAAGCATTTCTTTTCCACTCACTCAGGTGGTCAGTTCATTTTCCCTGGAGTAAACAGCCTTATGGCCCATTCGTTCATCCTTGGGGAGAGTGTAAAGCAGCAGAGGCCAGTAACATTATCCAGACTGTGGTAGCTTTGATCGTTAAACTTTAACCCCATGGTGTATGATTCAGGGTTTGACAGGGAATAAATATCAGCAAGGGTATGCCACTCATTTCTGGAAGTAACATAACTCCACAAGGTGCCCTGCTGCACCATGGAGTCTCTGGTACCCACTGAGGATTCTCTGGCAGGTACATGCAGCCCAAACATGTGTTCTCACCCCTGAGTATTTACATGTTATTCCTCTACACCTCCTCCAGCATATGTCCCACTAACTGAACCAGAGTTGTTTGAGTCATAGTCAGGGCTTTATCTGTCTGTCTGTCTGTCCCTCTAGCTTGCTCTCTCTCTCTCTCTCTCTCTCTCTATATATATATATATATATATATATATATATAGATGTGCAAATGTAGTTGGCCCAAAGCATCTGTTCATTTATGTGCAGACATCAATAATCTTCTTTCACTCCTGTCTACGATTATAAGTCCCATTACCAACAGTACATCTTTATAAGTTTAGAAATGAAATACTATACTGTATGTAGTACATTTTGAAGGTGTTTCTCTGTAATCATTATCTTTGGCTTTCTAAATCAGGACTGTCTGCAGTTATCTACAGCTGTCTGTTCATGTTTCAAAAATGGATTATTGTATATGTCTGAAATTGGCAAGTCCTGTTTCCAGTGATGTACATTTATGAAAATCTATGATTTGTATTTCTCTAGCAGCAGATTTGGGGCTGTCTGTTTTTAAGATGTCTCCTTTACCTCTCATAGCTTGGATGGGGGGTTTTAACACTGGAGTAACAGACTGGCAGATAACGAAATCTGAATTCAGCATATTTATGTATCTTATGGAATGGTGATAGTAATACAGTAGTATATACATCTGCAGGCCTGTAATGCTTGGACTACCATGACATGGTCATCAACTGGGAAGTAACATTTATAACATGTATTAGTAATTAAAATGTAAACTCTCAAGCAATATACGTCAACAACATGGTCTACCTCCGAGGTAAAAAATCATTTTCACAGTGCTTTGCTACCTCTGTGCCCAAGTCAGTGTTTAGGGAAATAGGAAGTTGGGAGAAACCTGACCAAAAACTGGGTAGTTTAGACTTGGGATTTAATGTCTAAGCAAGGGCAATGATCAAAAAGCTGAGAGTTAAAAAAAATCAATGGAACTTGCTTAAAATACAATTCAAAACCATTAACAGCTTCCATAAAGACAGTAAAATATTTTAAAATCAGCCACATGCAAGACACAGGAACTGCACATTACTGTTAGTAAACTATGGCATGGAAAAATGTCATTCACCTCCATAACACCCATGTCTGAGATGCATGTCACAGTAGGAGCTGATAAGTTGAGTTCATAATACAGGCTTCTAGTATTATGTCTGATGAGAAACATTCTTATAGGTATTTTGTTTGGTGCTGCATTGTGAGATGTGTGGTTCCTTACGGCATTTGACAATTATAACCTATAACAAAATTCCAAATTACATCAGGCAGAGCCCCTCACTAACACTCTTCAAGAGAAACCTTGACGAGTGGATGGGTAACCGAAAATACACCCCTGGGATCACTTCATTGGCTCTGCTTGACCAAGGATCAGTTAATTAAGCCTATAAACTACTGACCTGAGGGAAGCAGCTTTGGTCATCTAGTATCCGGAGTATTCCATAAGGCTTTTGAGCAATGAGGTCGATACAAGGCTGGTTGTCAGTGAATGTGATCTCATTCCATTCAATCTGCTCTCGAATATATTCTGCCTGCACAAGGAAATAAGACAACAATGAGGACCATGAAGCAAATGATTATGGTGAGGCAAGTTTTGCACTCCTAACTATGGTGGTACATCATATTTATGAGCAATCTAGACACTTTAGGTAGAACAGAATTTTCCAAGGCTATTGAACAGCATTATTCATTTAACTACTGCTACTTTGGAAAACCCACACAACCATGAAGGCAGGAAAAATCAAAGATGAAAGAAGTGCATTGCACACCTAAGAATATTCACATCACAGAACTGTAAATAACTATATCTGATAGCTGTACACCTTGGTCTCACCAGCGTGCATTTGGTCTCCCCACTTTGGCTAGTATCTGTCCTACTTGTATAGAGGATATGGGAAGTAGAGTTACTTGCCTATTATATCATCTGATATAAACTTATATTGGAAGACTACTTTCTGTCACAAAATATAAAAAGCTATTGTTAGTGCAAAAACTTTGAATTAATAGTTTTGAGGCATAGATATGTGGGACTGAAACCAGTACATAGCAGAAAAAATGCTTATAGGTAACCTGTGAATTTCAGTCTTTAGAAGCCTTTTTTTACCATGCATTAAATGTTGTAAAGCAAAAATTTACTTCAGAAATGGTAATGATATCTGTTGGAGGACTAATTTACTCTTATTTCCACATTGTTACATTACTGAAAGCCTTTCCAGCACTTGCAATCCTAGACAATTAAAGTGTTAACCAATAAATAATTTGATCACTACAGTTTAAATTACTATCTGGTTGAAGTTCACAATTTTGATAAATATTTAATTTTTACATGGTCAGCTAATCAACTATATGCATGATTCATTACAAATAAAAAAAATGCTTTTAGTGCTTTTTTTACTGAGAGATATAAATAGTTCAACATTCTGCCTTGTTCATCTTGCATGGAATGTAACAGTCATTATCCTTATAAAGTACATTTTTATGTTCGGTATACATTTCTTTCAATATATTTTCTGTAGTAAACTATGAAATGTGATAATGCTACAGATAAATTGCACTTCATTGAATAAAATAATAAGTTTTTGCCATTACTATGTCATTTTTGAGATCTATTCCCAAATAACTTAATTTTAATTTGAAAAGTGTGTTCATTTTATAAATGACAGAGTAATACCGGTGAGTCTCTCTGATTTTATCTATTTTCCATCAGTAGTGTCAAACATCTAGTTTCAGAGCATTGCAGCCACACAATCACACACTATTCCTCATTTTCCTCAAGGGGCAGTTACACATCTGAGAATCCTATATGAAAACATGATGCACTGCAGTGCTCGTCCCTTTAAGTCACACTGTACTACCTGGCATCCATACCATAGATGCCATCCCAAATAGAACCAAGATGCTCTCCCGCCAAAAAAGGAAGCCAATCTGGTGGTCCCCTGCCATAAACAAACTTTACAACAAAAGGAAGAAATTGTTGCAGAAAAGAGGAAAATCCTAGGATACAAAAAACTTCCTTACCAGCCTCAGTAAGAAGCTGAGATCCCTCATAAAATCCTCCAAAGCTAGTTATGAAAATAAAATTGCCAAAGATTCCAAAGACAACCACAAGGCATTCTATAACTATGTCAAGAATCTAAAAGGGAATGCTCAGATCTGCTCTGAGCTACAACATAATGGCATTAAAATAACTGATCCTAAGGATATTGCTAATATCCTAGCAGATTCAATTCAGTGCCAACTTCACCCCCCTCTCACCCCCTAAATGGCCCATCTCAATACCGGAAGATTGCCAAATTCCAGTAATAATGGCCACACAGGTAAAAAACACACTCTCCAAAACTAATAATACAGCATCAATGGGACCAGATGACATCCTGGGCTGTGTATTACATGAACTACAAAATGAATTGGCACCTCACCTAAGTGTCATGTTTAATCATAGCCTCACCTCAGGCTTCATGCCCACTGAGTGGTGCACAGCTACAGTTATCCCACTCCACAAGGGGGGATCCACCTTGGATCCCAGGAACTACCACCCCATCAGTCTGATGAGTCTGATCTGCAAGGCCATGGAATGTATTATCATGGAACTTATAAACAAAGACATTGGCAACCTTCAAAGCTGGACCTCACCCAGTTTGGGTTCGTGAAGGGCCGATCTTGTCTCCTGAACCTGATTGACTTCTTCAAATCAGTCTTCAGAGCCATGGACGAGTGCTGTTAAATATTTTACCTCCATCTGAGCTATTATAATGAGTAGAAGAAAGCTCCCCAATACCCTGTCCAAATTTCACCAACATAAATACCACCAAATGTATCTGGACCTCACCAAGGCCTTTGACACCATCCCCCACTCTGGAATCATAGATAGACTTACTAAGCTGGGCATTAATCACTACGTCACGCGATGGGTTTCCAACTGGCTTACTTACAGAACCCAGACTGTAAAAGCAGCTGACTCCAAATCCAGCTCCAGACAAGTGACAAGTGGAGTACCTCAGGGTTCAGTCCTGGGGCCGCTCTTGTTTGGCATCTACTTCTCTGAAGTACAGGCCAACACTAAGGGACTCTGGCTAACAAAGTTTCCAGATGACTGCAAACTGGGAGCCATTATTGAATGCCCAAATGATGTGGATATTCTACAAAAGGGCCTTACAGAAACAGATATTTAGTGCCAGAGCCATGGGCTCAAGCTCAATGCCAAGGAATGTATATTTATCCCCTTTGGGAAAAAACATGTACCCATGAATTACCACATAGGTGGCAGTACACTAAACACCGAAAGTGTGATAAGAGACTTAGAGACACAGGTGCACAATGGTCTCACCTTCGATAACCACATCGCCACAGCAGTCAGGAAATCCTTCTATGTGGTACACCTCATCACTAAGGGCTTTTCATCCAGAAAAAAGGAGGTCATTGTCCCACTGTACTCATCCCTCATTAGACCCATTAATGCCCCATTTGGTATGTACTTCTCAAGACATCTGCAACAACTGGAAAGGCACGAGAAATACCTCACTAAAAGAATCACAGGCCTAAAGAAGATGTCCTACGCTGACCGCCTTAAAAAACTCCAGCTATACTCTGTCGCATATCGTCTACTCAGAGGTGATCTCTGCTTAACATACAAGGCCATGTCAAACCCACAGCTGTTGGACATGCTACACTTAAAGAAATCCCAATCCCTAAGAGCCACACGCTCCAGGGATCTAAACCTTGTCATCACAATAAACAAAACATGCTGGGGGGATAGGTTCCTGACACAAAGACTGCCTAGGAATAGTCTGCCCATACATGTCAAGCAGAGCACCTCTATGGCCCTCTTCAAAAGGAACCTTGACGATTGGATGGGAGAAAGGAAATTCACCCCGCGGATTACGTCAGTTGACCTGCTAGACAGGGGTCCAGGGAAGTAAATAGTGTGGGAAGAAATAGCCAGGGAATTGTTATGGCTAAGCTTGTATAGGCCCTAGGGCCGATAGCCTAGTACCAACCTATGAACAAATCTATGACAGTTGTCACATTGTTTACATTAACTCCACTGACATCATTCACTCTCTTATCCTACAACTGTAGCATTCATCATACATTACTATCTCATGCTTTTCCAACATACAAACACACACACACACACACACACACACACACACACACACACACACACACACACACACACACACACACACACACACACACACACACACACACACACACACACACACACACACACACACACACACACACACACACACACACACACACACACACACACACACACACACACACACACACACACACACACACACACACACACACACACACACACACACACACACGCACACACACACACACACACACACACACACACACATATATATGCAGACACAGACACACTAGCAACTTTGAATGTAATATCAGTTTCAATCAGAGCTAGATCATGGTCAAATGGAGGCCTAGACAGTGGAATTGACTGGCACCCAACAGCCATTCCAGTATCCCATTACTTGTCTTTCTCTCCGCAGTTACCATAAACACTGCTCAAAACTGTCGGAGTGCATACTGTTTTCTTCTTTACTTTTGAAATGAAGGCAGAGATATGGATTTAATTTAAAACTGTTAATTTAAATATTTATTTTTTGACTAGGTTAGTCCCACTAGGCTAGTAATGTCTTTTCAGGGGAGACCTTTGGTGGTATTTATGTTGGTGAAATTTGGCCAGGGTACTGGGGAGCTTTCTTCTACTCATTATAATAGCTCAGGTGGATGTAAAATATTTAACAGCACCTACCATTAACACAGACAGATGGGGGCTCAGATTAACATCTCATCTAAAGGATGACACAGACCAGAGTACAACACTCCCCCCGCCCCTTTAAAGTGCAGCAGTATTTGCAATCCATCTACATGGTGTGGTAGTAGAACCCACAGCTTTCTGCACTAAATGCAAGTAAGCTACCAGTTGACCTACTAACACTCATCTGAAATTCTGTAGCAAAACACTGACAGCCAGTTGCTAAACAAAACAGTTGAACATTGAAAACAGACAGCATGAAGAACAGTATTTTTTTTCCCCATGAAACACACACGCCTTGAAAATGCACTGAAACTCACATTACTTGAAAATGTATCACTAGTTTTGAAGATTTTTTTCCATTAAGCAATGAAACAAAATGTACGAATCAATAATAGACAAAATTATCCATTTCAGCACATGAATAAGTGAGCAGTCTGGTATTTGGTGTAGGGTGTAGTTAAGGCTCTTGTCTCCTGCAGTAAGCTAATTAACTAACCTGCCATACTTAACTAGGGCATTTTACACAGACGCGCACACACACACACACACACACACACACACACACACACACACACACACACACACACACACACACACACACACACACACACACACACACACACACACACACACACACACACACACACACACACACACACTATTTGGAATGTTCGGCTCACAGACAGTGCATGGCATTATGGCACTCAGTGCAATCTCAGTGCCGTGGTTCAATGTGCAGACTTCCCGAGTTCCATGTGTAAAGGGAAAGTTGTAGCAGTTCTCCAATTCAACATGCATTTGAAAAGGATGGATGGGAGCAGGAAGGAAGTTCAGAAGCAAGTAGCCTGAGAAGAAGTGGTATTTTAATGTTCATTAAAATCTCGTGCATTGTTATGCGTGTGTCATACGTCTTCATACTAAAGACATACAACACACACAGAAAGTATGTCCTGAAGTGTCTCCGATATAAAAATTAATAAATCTGGGCTTCATTATATCTGACTCCCTCTCTTCCTTGCTTAAAGAAACCTGTAAGTTTACTTCCCACCACTAGCTAGTGCTGTTACTCCCCAAACAAAGGATATGTAGACAATATTGCATGCATAAAACATTCCTAAATAAACAGATCAAGAAATACTCTTTGATGAAGAATCATGCAGATTTTTTTCAAAGTCTGATTACAGTTGTCAAAATAAAAGAAAGTGATGTATGTGCATGTATGTGCAAGTATGTGTGCTGTGGGGATGGCAGTCTTGCTCAACCAAAGAAAAGAACAATTCTGAAAAGCCTGAGGCTTTAGTGAATTCATTAGCTAATGCACTGCTAACTAAAGAAATTTTGCATGGATTGTTCCTGACTGTTAATGATCTGCAGGATGGGATGTGTTTATTTCCATTGCACCTTATCGGTCAGGATGCATACAGTGGCTCAGGTCTCACCACACAAAAGCTGCCATTCAGGCTGCACAGTCCATCTTAGTAATATACAGTAATGCTCTGTTTTGTTTTGGGGTATAGCCAGTAACATTTTCATTCAAATGTTGTTGTCATCTAGTCATTTAGTGAAATCAGATACGTTGTGACTTCTAGGACATTAGTGCACTAGGCCTGTCTGTTAACAACTGCTTCTGTAAGTTCTTGCACTTTCATATTCATTACTTCATTAATGCTGTTTATACTTGATGGTTGTTCGACATATTTGTTGGTTGTCATCAAGAAATAATAAATATCCATAAGTCCATATAAAAAAACATACTAATGGAAATGTCCTCATATCTGTGCTTATGTTAAGGAACCATAAGTATTTTCTGTCTCCATTCCACCTGTTAGGTGGATGCTTTGGGGATGTTTTGGACCAGGATGACCAGCATCCATCAAGATGCACTTGGATAATCTACCCTCATTCCAGGATAAGTTTTGGGAGATCTTTAAACCTATCTGAACTGCTCTTCATTTCAGAGTCCATGATCTAGCAATCTGTTCCTCCATGAGACTTCAGCTTTATCAAGCCAGCTTTGTCTTGCAAAATGAAACCATATGTCAAGGAAAACATTATTTGTCATGGTAGCCATCTGTTCACAGATTCATTTCAAAAATCCAGGTTCTTTTTTGAAAAGACAATGTAAACTGCTATAATGGCTTAGTGGTTAACTACTGTGATTGTAATATACAGGGTCTTGGGTTCAAGCCTTGCATATGCTGTTTAGTAATGTGTATAGCGCGTCATGTAAATGCGTACTCCTGTAATAACATAAAGCAGTTAGATAGGGGTTTGAATCCTGCATTTGACAAGTGTTTGTGTGTGATATCCTTGGAGAGGAACAACCTTTTAGTTAGGAGGGTGGCCTAATGGTTAAGGTGTTTGCCTTACCAACACAAGGTACAGGGTTTGAATCTCACAGGGGATAATTGGCTAGGCTTAAAATGGCTCACAAGGGCAGTTAGCCTAGTACTAACCTATGAACCTATATATCTTTTAATGAAGATAGGACGTCAATCTAAAAGCATTTGGAAAAGCATCCAGCATTTAATTTGGTTATAATAAGGTGAACTACTATCAAAAATTGACCTTCTTGTTGTGAAAAGAATAGAGAGAAATTGCCTCATGTTTCTGTTAAATAAACAAATAATATGTTTGGCTACTATGTATTTGGTTACTTCAGAAGAACTTTACAGAAGTCCTATACCTGTCTGTTTTCTGTACCTGAGGCAGAGAAAGCATAATATAACCAGTGATATTTAAGTGGCTTTGCAAAAGGCATTTGTCATTAAAAAAATATCATGACACTTGATTTGCATATTTCAGGATCACTGCATAAAGCAGTCCTTGCCTCTGGTGTTTTCTTAGGACATTTTCAGCACCTGTCATGTTTGTCATAGCCATCTGATTTTCTGTATATTTGATTCCCAGGCAACAAACATTAGGTTTGGTTTCTAGGAATGGAACAGCCTTCAGATTTATTGTATTACAATATATGTGTGTTTTTGTGTGTGTGTGTGTGTGTGTGTGTGTGTGTGTGTGTGTGCAAATCAAATCTCAAAGAGTGTGTGGGTGTCAGTTGCTTGGAGAAGGGACACGAAGCACTGTTTTCACAGGGAGTGTGCTGGACGACTTGGCTTGAACATTCAGCAGAAGACTCATCCCTACAGCTGAGCCAGTGGGCAGTCTTACTGGGGATCTGAAGAGAGAGAGAGAGAAATAAACCAGCCTCTGGACTGAATGTGTTCCCTGTGTGCTCTTAAGGGGGAATTGTGCTTGATGCCGAGAACTGCATCCAGAAATACTTGGTATATCCATTTTTGTTCCAAGTGAACATTCCTCTACAGTGTTAGTGGTGAGGATTCAGGCTCCTTGATTAATGGCCCAGAGACGGGATGTCATATGTACAACAAACCTAAAAAATAGAGCGCTACACCACGTAAAATAAACTTAAAGGCTAACATATAAAGAATTCATACATGAAATAAAAACAAGTCTCACATGCAGTGATATAACAGCCTTGAAATATTCAGTTACAGGCAAGTTACCTGTTCTTCCTTAAAGACAATCTTGTTGAACAGGAACTGTAGATACTCATTTGCATAATTGATGCACAGTTGTTCAAAGCTGTTAAATGAAAGGTCCTGGAAAAACAAAATAAGACCCTGTCAGTGGAACATTTATTGAAAATGTTTACATATGTGCTCAGAAACACACACACACACACACACACACACACACACACACACACACACACACACACACACACACACACACACACACGATCATTCCATTTCCCAAAACATCTACTTCATACCACAGTTCGTAATAATATTTATATACATTGAACTCAACTAACATACACTCATGATAGCCACTTGTCAAAAAGAGGAGTAGAAATGAGAACAGTTGTGGTGGTCATAAAGTCTAACCAGTGAACTGGAATGCTAAGTATGGGTTGTACTGACTTTGCTTCAGTGTCACTAGTCTAAAGGCAGATGCACGTTTTGATTCTTCATAACACTTTTGTTCTCACAACATTCCATTCTGAATGCATATATGCCATGGTATATAACCTAAGACATCTTAGAATTTGATTTTACTATTTATGTCTGTCTGTCTTTATGTACATGGTATATGTAAATGTATATCTGTGGGACTGAAGAAAATGTGTTTACACATACATCTTCATGACCATGTTGTTATATACACACACACACACACACACACACACACACACACACACACACACACACACACACACACACACACACACAAGTATATTTCTACATAACGTGTATACATCTGATTGTGACTCGGTCTTTCTGTATCTTTTTATCTATCTGTCTATCTATCTATCTATCTATCTATCTATCTATCTATACACACACACACACACACACACACACACACACACACACACACACACACACACACACACACACACACACACTCTAAGACCAACTGACACATTCCTCCATCATGACAAAATCTTGTTAATTTTTTCCTGTAGCCCCAGTGAGGGGCAGTGAACAATTTCTGACTACATAGACAAGACACTAATGATGAAGTAGTATGAAGCAATGAATGTGTCATAGTAGACATGACTGTGTTACCTAGGTAATCCATTTATAGAGAAAGAGAAAACAGTGACAGTTTCATGCAGAACATGAGCATTGCTTAATGAGTTTAAACATATTAATTAGATGTCAGTTAAACCCAACAAACAGCAGCTGGTCCCCCTGTCCAAGAGCTTTTGGCCCAGACTGTGCCATGCTTGGCTCATGTTGGAGTAGTGCACCTAGGCAATAGAGGAGCAACCCATGGGGCAGGAGTTGACTCCATTTCACCAATTCTATAGGGAGAGAGTTGGCCAAGTCCAGCTGCAGGGCAACCATCTTGAAGAATTCATAGAAGTGCTTTTCTACATACGCAGGGCCTGAATTTTTCAAAAGCACACTTACTTAAAAAATCTGAAGAAGCAGTGCATTGATCAAGAATATAGGTGTATACCAGGGTAGCAACCAGTGGGGCCTTTATAAGCCTAGCTGTGTGACCTACAAATTTTATGTATATGGGGATGCTTTACTGACTGCCTCTGTCTATCAGAGACATAGACGCCAAATCAGAAGTGAATTTCTGATTACCCATCCATTGGTCCAAGTTGCACTTAAATAGAATTAGGGAGGAACTCTGCTTTACATGGATGGGGAGTGTACTCCAGAAAATGGAAATTCTCTGAGAAATGTATCTGTCTCTCCAATATGTCCTATTTATTTCTTAAGCAAAATTTAGTTCTTTGGATCAAGTAGTTCTGATGCTGTTTGCTTTGAGGATGTGCAAAAGGTTCATCAAAACATTACTGAACATTATATTACTTCAGTCTATCACAAATACCTAAACTTTCTTCATCCCAGCTTACACTAAGCTACAGAAATACCAACTTAAAAAAAACACTATATACATCATTTACATGGGGGGAGGGTTTGAGTCTCTGCACACACACTTCTCAGTGCAAGAATGTTTGCCTTCCACCCCTCTTACTTATATATATTAACTCCAAGACTACATAGCTGAAAAGCAATGGCAAACCACATAAACTCTGAATCACTATGAGCATATTGTCACACAATCCATTAACAGTAACTCACCCAGCCCTTTGTATCTACATTGGAATGCCACTTAAGCAAATGCAGAAAACTCAGCCACAGTGAATCAGTGAAGGTACAGTATCAGGTAACATATGCAATAATTAAAACCAAAACCATACATATGCATAGGTTATTATGGATAATAAAAGTGGTAGTAACATTATATGGCAAAACTAGCAATCAGTATTACTACAGTACACATACACCTTTCAACAAAAACAACATTCAATAATTTTCACATCCCCATGCATATAGATATTTATGTAGACTATTCTAGAGGGCATAGATGCAGTGCTGCTGTTTCCTTCTGGTATGAGTGGGATAATAACAGTGTTAAAATTCCCACAATTTTGTCTCCTAATGAAATGTGTTTCTTTTCTGAGAGAGTAGATATGTTGTGTCGCATTTTCAGGTGTTGCTGTAAAGTCATTTTTCCCATTAAAACAAGGATTCTGAGTCCGAACGGAATAGTCACTCTTTATCTTGTCCTTCATCCCCCCATTGACTATGTAGACCTACCCTCTTGACCTTTTATTTCCCAGAGGTGAGAATCTTATAGCCCACTCATTTATATAGATCAAGAGCAAAGCAAACTGGAAGGATGAGCTGTTGTCTGTGAAGCAGTGATTGTGTCCTTCCACATAAGCCCTCCTTATGGTGGATTTGCACTTTGCACAATTGCTGTTCACACATGGCACACCCTACACCTTGAGTTCAGTAGTCTCATTGCTGCAGGTGATAAAGTAGTTCTGCAGGTGTCACCAATGCAGCAAACAAAGCCACCTCCTTCCCCCAAGCATGGACAAGCTGACATTGGCTGCTCATTCCCAGCCTCTCTTTCGAGGTCCATCCAGCACTCGTTCTGCTAAATGAAAATGTGTCATCTGATCTGTGGCCAAATAGTTGCTTTCTGAGATTTTGCTTTTGGTGGTTGGCTTTAAGAAAAGCTGATAAATTTACTCTTTCAACAACTCTTTGAATTATAACAGTACAGATTATTCCAGCTGGTGAGAGAAAACACGTCAAGGTGACATAAGATGGTTATTCCTTAACATTTCTGACCCTGTTTATTAGCTTACTATCAACATGACCTCATCTCATAATTTATATGGTAGTTATTGCACTCTTTACCATAAAGGGGACTCTGCATGCCAGCTGTGAAATTATGCTCACTTTTCGTGGATAAAATACACAGTAAAATTTGCATAATCAATGAGTTGTGGGATTGTCTAGATGGCATGTTAAACATTTTGGCCAAAAGTAAAATGAAATGGTTATTTTTTTTAAATCCCATTGAAATTAAATAAATGAATAATCAAACTACAATGTAAAAGCCCTTTTAATAACTTTTTTCATTGGTTTCTTGGGAGTTTAAATAAATTCTCTAAGTGGCTCATTTCTTACTATTTCTGGAAGAGTTTTTCAAACTGCTGTCTATGGAACACCATCACATGATTTATTTTGTCCCACAATCCCTTGAGCCTCTAGCTCTACCTTTGTCTTGTTGCCCAGTTTATTTCCATCAAGTCACCATTCCACATCACCTCATGCGGGGGATCTTCTTCAAACAGGATCACCCTTGTCACCAGTACATATTCCTGCCCGGTAATGGGAGATGAGAGCTACATGTAACACTGGTCTTTTGGGTTTCTATTAGAAGACTGAAGACTCATTTTTTTTTTTTGTTTTTTTTTTTTGTTGGAACAGCGATTTTTTTTCCCTTGGAAAAAAAATCGCTGTTCTGACAGTTCGGTATTGTAAGCTTTCTCTTACATAGGGTCAGTTAATCACTGTTTGCTTTTTTAAGCGTTCGGTGATGTAATATAGACCCGGTCTTTCTGTACCTACATAGATATGGCAGGTTTATGCATGCCATCTTCATCCTCCATGCTGCTTGATTTCAAATACTGGAGGCCAGGTTGTGGTCTCCAGTATATGAAGCTTCTGAAGCAGTAAGACACCCTCCCCCAAGACATGGTAGTGGGATATCCATTGCTGGGTCCTACCTCACTCAGGTGGCTCCTCAGATACCTGATCTGTACTCAAACTCTGGACACCTACAGATAGTCAGGCATAAAATGCTTGTGTTGGTTGTATGAGCTGACTCCACAGTCTGTAAGCAGAATCACTTTTTCAGAGCAGAATCTGCCTAAGAACAGTCCTGTAGTTCAGAAAGTAGGACCCGTGGGTAGTGTCTTGAAAGTTACAGGTACAAATCTCAAGATGTCACTGTTATTGCCATTTCTTGCAAATCCTTCAGAAGAATTTGGAAAAAAACAGAAGCATCTGCCATTATACATTAATAAAATAAATAAATGAAAATAAAATATGTAAGTGTGACCTGCCATGGTTTCATTTTCTACATTATTCAGGCACATTTTGCATTCTCTGATGAGAAGTGCAAAAATCAGCATAACAATGCAACATACAAAAACAACGCAACGCAGTAATGTGCCATGGCAATGCAGAAATGTAATACAGCAAGGCAGGTAATGAAAGGACCCATGTTTTTGCCATCCATCCTTGCATTCACCCATCCATACTCACACCCATCCCTCCAGCAATCCATTTTTTTATCATTTTTTACCAATTTCAGGATTGTAAAAAGCTGGAGCCTCTCCTGACAAATAGTAGTATTGTAGGAAAAATCTTGGAAGGGACACCATGCACACTCACACCACAAACACACACTTATATATATATGGGGAATATAAGCACTGTCAACTCACCTACCTGGATATCTTTGGATATGGGAAGAAACTGGAGTGGAAATTGTCAGAATGATATTTAATAACTACCCTGAGTTTGTTATCTTTAACTTGATTAGCTATAATCCCTTAATATTGGCTTTTATGTCACAGAAATGTACACCAAAGAGCAGTGGACCCAGGGCAGTGCTACTGGTTACATTTTTCTGTCTAGAGCAAATGTACCAGACCTTATTGGTATGGGTTCTGTCAGCCAGCCACATACCAATCCAGTTAACTATGTATGCATTAATGCAAATTGGGGAGAGTTTGTCAGTAATCTCAGCATAGGGAATAGTATCAAACAACTTCCCAAGGTCTAGATAAGCAGTGTGGACTGTATGCCCCTTATCCATGTCCTCAGTACCCCTTTTAAAGAAAATGGCCAGGTTTATCAAGCATGATCTGCTTTTTACAAAGCTGAACTGGTGTATATCAAGGGACACACGGCTACCTATTTACTTGTATATTACTTCCATTGTAATATGTTGCATAGTCTTGCATATAATACTAATGTAACTAAAAGGCTTCTAAATCCCAATCCCAGGGTCAGTAGAGGGATCACGTTTATGTAAGGGCATGACAAACGCAATTCTACACATGACGGAGACATAACTGGTGGAGTGACTCAGGTTGAAGAGTTGATGGAGGGCTCTTGCTAAGTAGAATTTTGCACCATCTGCAGGCATCCACAGATATTTTCAGGAACCACAGAAATAGTGTTTTTAATTTTGGCAAGTGGCAAATGGACTTAGTCCAAATGGATTTCAAATGGAGGGAAGAATAGAGGAGACAGAGGGGTGGGTGTAGATGTAGTGAAGTTGGAAGAGAATTTGTTTGAAAAAATATTACCCATGTCCTTGGGATTAGAGAAGGAGGTACCATTGGAGATAAGGATACTACAGAATTATAAGTTACTTCTAAACTTCATAATATAGCTGAGAAAGGCCTTATGGTTGTGTTTTGAATTAGTTGCAGTCTTAAGTTTATAGTTGACCTTACATTTCCCATTTGGTAAGTATAAGACACTTTGATATTATGGTATTAAGGTCAGATTCAGCCCCCTTTTTTCACATATTGTACATGGGGTTGGGGTGTCATATCAACAGTGACCATCACCTACAGGCAATGTTCACATCACCATGTGGCAAGCACTGCTGCAGTCATTCTTTCATTCCACACACGTGCGCATTCATATCTACAGCCAATTGAAAAGACATACTAATTTGAAATTCCTTTTATCATGATGAAGTGGGCATCTTTAGCAATGGCCAGGAGATTTTTCTTTTTTATTATAGCATTTGTTGATGTGGCAGTTCCACCGTATGGGTTTAGTTCTAAACTTCCTATTATGTTTACACCAAATCAGTATGGATGTCTTAATGTATCTATCCAAGACAGAATAAAGTACAGAACAGCAGGCAGCACCCCCAGTTACAAGATTTTCTGGGAAGCTATACCACTTGTAATTGCCAGTAAGATCAGTAAATAGTAAATAATTGGTTTTGGGGTGATCCCTGAATGCAGAGGAGTTATTAGGAACCACCAAGCAGTTTCTCCAAGAGGCAATTACATTGAAATTGCCAGATTTGACTGGAGAGTGGTAATTAGTGGAATGGTGCAAGTGGGAGAAATGTCTGAGACAACAAAAATCAAGATTAACATCTCTGGTGGTTAGGGGGACATTTTGGTCAAGTTTATGTAATTAGTACAAAGTCAAAAAATTTCTGGACGTATTTGTCATTAGAAATAAATGTTTGCCAGTTTATTTGAGGATAGTTGAAGTCACCCATAAGAAAGATACTTGGTTTAACTGTTCAAGTTTCTAACTGGATAAGGTATTCTGCATGCTCTGAAGGGGGTAATAGATGAGAATTTGTATTTGACAATGTGATAATTAATTTTATTCAGTGCAACTAGGACTTCAACCAGTTTGAGGTATGTATCCTGCAAAATCTGCTGAGAAACAATTGAGTTATGAACAAATATAAATACTTTAAATAAATTAACCACAAAAAAGGGCGAATAAAAGTAGTATGCTGCAGTAAAAAGCAAGTGTAGCTGGTTCTTCAAAAAAGGATCTTGTCAACATCTCTAGAGTAAAATAAGGACAACTTAACATTATCACAGTCTGCCATCACAATGTTGAGTTAGCGATTTTTTTGCAAAGCCATTTCGCTCCTTTTTGTGGTTAAAATATAAATACTTCCCTACAGTTGCTGGTAGACTTGAATGCATGATCGGCATTGTATCCTGGAATGCACAGAGTACTATGGCTAAAATGGAACCAGGTTTCTGTAATTACACAAATGCTAATGTCTTTGAGGTTAAGAAAGACCTCAAGTTCAAAGACTTTGTTATTTAGGCCTCTGACATTTAGCAGAACCTTGATGTTATCCAGATTTGAGTTTGCGGATGTTGGGATGTCCATCACGTGATGTCTGTCCAAAAATAGCACTATGGGGTAGTAAAAGTTTTGGCCAGTATACCAATAGCGAGGAGTAAAAGATGCAGGCCATTCCTGGTAAAGCAAGTGGGTCTGCTGATGATTTCACCTCATGCAAACACACTTTGAATCCCTCTAGAATGACTCCACTGTACTAGCAAATTATTAAAGCAATTACTTTACCCTTGAATTTAGGGATAATTCCTGGTGGTGGTAGAATGCTGATCAATGCAATGGCCTTGCCTCTTCAAAGACATGAGCAGAGACCTCAAAGATGTATCTCTGTATCTCCTCCCAGGGTGGAATGCCCAAGATTAATCACTCCCCAAAATGGCAGCTACAAGGGCATAAATGTATATGGGGTGATGCGAGAACAATAAGTGTCCTGGTAACATTCCTAATCCTTCCACCAGTGAGTCAGCTGTTACCCTGTCATTTGCCAATCTGGTGAGTGTTGTTTTTTAAGTCTCACAATGAAGTCACTAATGGCTAAGATATCTTTGGGATGTGCTGCAGACCTATGGGACCTTAACTGTACAGGCCTGCAGCACAGGTGACTCTCAATAAAATCAGTTGTGGGTGTGGATGTGAGTGTGATGTAAGTATTTGTGCTACATGGTCTGGTAAGTTAGTATGATGTCTAGGAGGCCTACACAAAGATTTTGGCATATGCAGAAGTAATGTTTTACTGGTTTCACCGATCTGGTAAAGTAGTATCTGTGTGGTGCTGTTTACTGAGAGTGGGTGGGGTGGGGAGGGGGGTGGTCGAGCCTAATCAGTGTTTTGATGTTGTGATTAATAAAGTAAATGATGATATGCTCTATGACTTTACAAATAAGACTTGTGAGGCTAATAAATCTGTAGTTTCCTGAATCAGTGATTGGTCCAAGAGGTGAATGATGGATGAGTGTATCTTTGACACTGTTTATTAGGCAACCTGTATCAAGACCAATGGATGAAGTGTTTTTCATCTTTTGCAAGTCCCTTAAGACATGATCCTTAATAAAAAAAGGGGCAAAGTGATTTGGGTATGAATGGGGTTGGGATTGTTGTTTCAGGGGAGAAATTGGCAGCAAATGTAGAGCAATGCTGGGAACTATTTCTTAGTTTTCTAGCATAAATGCAGAAGGACTTCTTATCCTTTGCTATACTTGCTAGCCATAGTTCATGGGAAGCTCTTCTAGTCTTTATAACTGCCTTCCATTTCTCTGTGAGGTTTCTTATATAATTATCATGCTGGGGGGTCTACCTTTAGTAGACAGTTTCAGGAGTTTCCTACTTTTGTTGCATAGTTTACTTATATCAACAAACTACCAGGGAAGTTTATTCTTGAATTTACCATCATATTAAGTTCTAGTAGGGACTGCAAGATTAATGTATGATTTGGGGTGTTTTGGTTTACCTAGTTCATGAATCACTCTGCATACTCTAGGTTAGAAGTGTAGGTCTTCCAATCTATGGAGGTACAGTTAAAGTTGCCAGGAATTAATGGATCACTTCATATAAGGATATCAACTAAGAATGCCAGAAATTTGTCATGATTACCTGGACCATGAAAAGTAATCAACATAAAGCTATAATTTGATAGTATAACTACCATAGTGTGAGCTGAAGTTCAGTGATCTCTGGAAATGTCTCTGAGTATTAGTTTGAAAGGATATTGTTTCTGATAAACACAGATGCCACAGGCAGAGACTCTACCACAGGTTTCAGTGGGTCTGATGGTGTGGTAGGTGCATCTTTAGATTTGAATCATGTGTTGGCAACAACACAAACATGGACATCTGCTACACACAGAAGTTCCTCAAAATGAAGTAGTTTATGGTTAAGATTCTTGGCACTGAGAAGGGCCGCCATGATGTTGTTCAGTTTAGGAATTTATTTGTTACATTGGATATTCATTAGATGAACTCTACCAAAAAAGGTACATGAGTGCAGCAAAGACTTTGGCCAGTATGCGAAAATGAATGAGAAGTCTAGACAAGCCTTTACAAAGCAAGTACGACTGTTGATCATCTCAGTCCAGTATAATACAAGTTGGATCCCCTTGGAATGACACTAGCTGCTTAGCCAATTATCATTTTTCTTTAATCTGGGCATCATTCTTAATGAAGGGAGGATTCCATTCAAAACCAGAGTCCTACACTAAAGCAGGCATGGCAAGTTTGAGGAAAAGTTGACCTTGTGACTTTTTGTCACTAAATAATGACTTGCATTTGAATTTCAGACTTCATATCCTTTAGACAATGCACATTAACACTAATCTTGTTATTCAGGAACATTTAAAGTCTATGCCTATTTTGGGGTCTTTGTCCCCTGTTATTTAACATTTTGTCCACATTTCTTGAGCTAAGAGGTTAAGAGGTATGTTAATAGAAAGCAGACCAAATACAAGAAAAATCAGGTACATTATGTAAAACTAAAGAAACAGAAATGTACATGATTAGTTTCACACTTCTGAACTGCCCAGATTTTATAGTTTAAAAAAAAAAAAAAGCAAAGGAGATTTTTTTTTCTCCATTGCTTCTATTGAATGACACTGATGTACTGTGCAAACGTTGGAATGTATGCCCCGTACACATGCACAGTACATCAGCAAATGCAGAAGAGCAGGAAAAACCACAGAGGAACACTAAGGCACTGTTTGACAAAGACATTATTTAAAAAAGGTAAGCACTTTCTTTCTTAAATAATGCAATTGTATAATAGCAATAACTTACTCGTGGATGTGGGTATATAAGGATTTATTTACCCATGGATGGTTTTGTTAAATCACTCAGGCTTCACCCTCATGATCAAACCTTACCAACAGTGGGTAAATCCTCATAAACCCACGCCTACTTGTCAGTTATTGTTTAAGATTATATTGTTTCTGCACTGACAGTACTACGATGTTGGCAGTCTATGCTTGGGAGATACATGAACATTACCAAAGCAATTTAAAAGGAAATATAATGAAATGGCTTGACATTGTCTATTGTTCATTGGGAATAGGGGTCACTGCTACTGTTAAAATGATTACCATGTGAAGAAAAGCAAATTAAAATACACCTGGAGCATACAAGTAACAGTAATTGTCAGGAGATCATTCAAGTGGATAAATGCATATTCAGTGACATCTCTGATTTTATTACAAATAGTCACACTGGTGGTGTGCATATAGTATGGATTGCATGCAGACAAGCTGCATTGGGGGCTAGAACTCAGGCCTTTGATAGAGCTATTGCACTATCAAAGTATTAGCATTTTTCAGAATAAAACTGGTGTCTCTGTATACATGCCAAGATACTGAAGAGAAACTACAGTAAGTGTGTGGTAAAAAATGCCCCTGCTGGCTGTACTGTGGTAGATCATATACCATTACTTGCCACAATGAAAACTGTGGAAAACTGATGCAGCTATAACACATCTTACAACAAGATTATAGAGGCACTGCAAAACAGAAAATAAATTATGCATTAAATGCCGAGATTATGCTCTACAATGAAAAAGAAAATCCAATCTTCTTAAACACCTTTCTGATGTCAAAAAGGTGATTAACAAGCTTTTGTTAAGCACCCCTAAGCACTGTTGAAACTGGGTCTTGCACTAAGGGTTAACAGTTGACAGTGCCAGCCACCACAGAACAGCAGTAGAAAATGAAACAACTTTAAAAGTTGTTAGATACTTTGCTCTGCCACACTTACAACAGGCACAGAGAGACACTTCATTTCTGTCCACTGTCTGTTTGGCAGTGAAAAGTGTTTTACTGTTTTTAAAGGCTTAGAAAGCCAATAAAACAATTGTCACTACTATGCTTTTTTTCTGCAACTAGTAGTACGTGAAGCAGATAAAACAGTAAGCTTGCTTGGGCCTCACCAATCATAACTCTTGTTATGTGTTTGCGATAGATGCTGAGATTCACCTCTCACATTTCAGCGCCAGGGTGAATTTCTTGGCATTCATGTCTGAAATCATAATAAACTGGTTATAGTTATAGCTAGAGCCCCAATCATAATCATTTTTTATGATATTGTTCAGCTGTGCTGTTGATGAAGTGAAAAAAGCAACATCTCACAGGTAAGTTTAGTGAAATGCTGAAACTTAATGTAGCAACCATGCATTATCAATTACTTCTGTGATGTCCCCACTCTGAGTCAGTAATCAAGGAGCCTGAATCCTCACCACTAACACCGGAGAAGGATGTTCACTTGGAATGCAAATGGGTACACTCAGTATTTCCAGATGCACACCTCTCTGTATCAAGCACAATTTCCATTACGAGCACACAGGGAAATCAGTTAGCCTGGGGTCTGGATTTCTTTATATCTGTCTCCCTCCAGGGCCCCAGTAAGGCTCCCCACTAGCACAGCTATAGGGTCCTCAGCTGAGTGTCCAAGCCAAGTCCTCCAGTACCCTCTCTATGAAAGCAGTGCATCATGTCCAGGCCAAGTCCTCCAGCACCCTCTCTATGAAAGCAGTGCTTCGTGTCCCTGCTCCAAGTAGCTGACACATACACACACACACACACACACACACACACACACACACACACACACACACACACACACACACACACACACACCTGGAAAAGGCTGGCACAGATTTACCCACTGTGCCTCCTTTTGCCCAGACTATAAGGTAGTTATCACTGCTGCCAGACACTATAAAGCCAGCTACCTAAAGCTCTTGCCAGGGTACCCAAATATACTGAGTGAAATTAATATTAATAAAAATGGTAATGTTGATCAAGCAGCCAGGATTCAGGAGTGGCCATAGTATTACCAACAGATATAAGTACTCTCAAAGGTTAAAATATTCTATAAAGAACCAGCACAATGAAAGGTTTAAATGTATTTAATAATAAATAATAAAAGAACATGAAAATTCTAAACATCTATTTATAGTAAACACCAGAGTTTCAATCACAGGAAGTATTAAAAATAACACAGCTGGGAAAATTCACTACATTTTAGAAAAAAAATACTATTTACACTACATTTTCCTGACTGATCTAGAAAATTACTGTTCCTACTTACTTAATAGAGCAAGGGAAGATGAAGTAGGGGAGGGGAGGGGTCCTTGTATGTCAGGTTCGAAGAAACAGATTGCCCTGAGACTTCTGTCTCACCTAATATTAAAATATTATTTATGTACAGAATTATATCACATACATCTGGTCATCTGAACTTCTGGCTCCCATGCAAGCCCCCATCGCTAGAAACTGCCAGGATTTAGCACCTACATGTCAATAATGCACACACAAGAGGATATCTCAGAACTGGTAAAGCTTCTGGGAGTCATAAAAAACAATTACAAACTTTTATTCCTCCTACAGAAACTAACAAACCATGCTTCTTACAGAGATTGCATCTCTGGCTTCATTCAAAACTGTGAGATAACATCTTTATGGCCTAAGCCCAGTAATTTACTTTCTTACTATTTCCCAAAGTTAGCTGGAACTGAGCTTAACCTCTTAATTTCCAGTATCCTCTGTTAATACAAACACACACACACACACACATATATATATATATATATATATATATATATATATATATATATATATATATATATATATACATATACACACACACACACACACACACACACACACACACACACACACGCACACACACACACACACACACACACACACACACACCACACACACACAGTGGACATAAAAAGTTTACGCACCCATGTTAAAATGCCAGGTGTTTGTGGTATAAAAAATGAGACCACAATAAATCATTTCAAACTTTTCCCACCTTTAATGTGACCTATAACCTGTACAATTCAATTGAAAAATAAATCTGTTGGGGGAAAATAAAAAAAATAAAAAACGTACAATAAGCTGGTTACATAAGTGTGCACACCCTTAAACTAATACCATGCTGAAACACCTTTTGATTTAATTACAGCATTCAGTCCTCTTGGGTACACACCTGCCATCAATTAAAGGGACTCTGATTAACCCCAAATAAAGTTCAGCTGTTCTAGTAGGATTTTCCTGACATTTACTCAGTTGCCTGCTGCAGCAAAAGCCATTGTTCGCAGAGAGCTTACCAAGCATCAAAGGGACCTCTTTGTGAAAGGTATTAGTCAGGAGAAGGGTACAAAAAAAATTTCCACAGGATTAGATATACTATGCAACACAGTCAAGTTAGTCATCAAAAACTGGAGAAAATATGAGACAACAGTAATGTTGCAAAGAACTGGATGTCCCTCCAAAATTGATGAAAAGACAAGATGAAAACTGGTCAAGGAGGCTGCCAAGAGACCTACAGCAACACTGAAGGAGCTGCAGGAATTTCTGGAAAGTACTGGTTGTGTACTACATGTGACAACCATCTCCCGTATTCTCCATATGTCTGGGCTATGGGGTAGGGTTGCAAGACTGAAGCCTTTTCTTACACAGAAAAACATCCAGGCCTGGCTAAAATTTGCAAAACAATACATCAAGTCTCTCAAAAGCATGTGGGAAAATGTGTTATGGTCTGTTGAGACCAAGGTTGAACTTTTTGGCTACAATTCCAAAAGGTACTTTGCATCACCAAAAGAACACCATCCTCACAGTGAAGCATGGTGGTGGAAGTCTCATGCTTTGGGGTTGCTTTTCTGCAGCTGGAACTGGGCCTTTAGTCAAGGTGGAGGGAATTATAAATGGTTCCAAATACCAGTCACTTTTGGCCCAAAACCTTCAGGTGTCTGCTAGAAAGCTGAAGATAAAGAAGAATTTCACCTTTCAACACAACAATGACCCCAAGCATACATCCAAATCAACAAAAGAATAGCTTCACCAGAAGAAAATGAAAGTTTTGGAATGGCCCAGCCAGAGCCCAGACCTAAATCCAATAGAAAATCTGTGGGGTGACCTGAATAGGGCTGTGCACAAGAGATGCCCTCACAATTTGACAGATTTGGAGTACTTTTGCAGGGAAGAGTGGGCAAATGTTGTCAAGTCAAAATGTGCCATGCTGATAGACTCCTACCCAAGAAGACTGAATGCTGTAATTAAATCAAAAGGTTTTTCAACAAAGTATTAGTTTAAGGGTCTGCACACTTATGGAACCAGGTTATTGTACATTTTTTTATTTTTTATATTTTTTCCCCTAACAGATTTGTTTGTTTTTCAATTGAACTGTACAGGTTATATGTCACATTAAAGGTGGGAAAAGTTTTGAAATGATTTATTGTGGTCTCATTTTTTTTATATGTGGGAAAAGTTTTGAAATTATTTATTGTGGTCTCATTTTTATAGCACAAAAAACTGGCATTTTAACAGGGGTGTGTACACTTTTTATATCCACTGCATATATTTAATTCAGTTACAATACAGTCAGGACCTCCTGGTGGTACATTTTTAACACAAGCAACTTTACAAATCCATTTTCAACACAAGTATCTGTACAAATCAGTTTGATATTCAAATAACATATAATTCTTTACTAAATTCCAACTAGCTGTGTTGGCATATGTTACACATCCACTGTCCTACTTCTCCTGGCATAGTGTCCACTCCCCACTGACCATGAGAGTGTGTCATTCATCAATCACTCATTCTTGCTCACCCACTCCCAGTTAGAGATGATGATGGCTGGGCAGTGCAATCTTGTGAAATCACACTGCAGGGATGGACTTTATGGGGGTTTTGCCCATTATCTAATAAGCCATGTTATTCAGTCAAATGCCATCTGGCATGCTGTTAGGATCCTGCTTTGAAAGGTATTTACCATCAACCAGTAACTTCTGGGTAGTTTAGAGCTTCTGTGTTCCATTTACTGATTGCCAACTAACATCAAGCACAGGCAGCTGCATCCGGATCACTTGTAATAGTGGGCACTCGTGTGTGTGTGTGTGTGTGTGTGTGTGTGTGTGTGTGTGTGTGTGTGTGTGTGTGTGTGTGTGTGTGTGTGTGTGTGTGTGTGTGTGTGTGTGTGTGTGTGTGCGTGTGTGTGTGTGTGTGTGTGAGAGCGTGTGTGAGTGTGTGTGTGTGTGTGTGTGCGTGCGTGTGTGTGTGTGTGTGTGTGTGTGTGTGTGTGTGTGTGTGTGTGTGTGTGTGTGTGTGTGTGTGTGTGTGTGTGTGTGTGTGTGTGTGTGTGTGTGAGAAAGAATCAGAGGTGGCAGGAGAAGGTTTAGAAGACATCACAATGTTTACACTGATGTTTTCAGATTAGTGAAAATCACGTAGATGTAGCCTCGCCAATCACAGATACTCCAGTTTTATACTACAGAAATGCATAATAGTATGGCAAATGTTACATAATTTCTCCTGTCTGTATTATATTTTTTTAATATGCAGTATATAATATTCCAGTTATTTTGAGAATGTTCCTTTTCGCTGAAGCAGGACTTTGTAACTATTTTGTAGGGTTTATCATCTTATGCTCTCTACTAGTCAGCATAAGCATTTCTGTTGTTTACGAAATGACAGTTTCAGGTATCTGTTCTGAGTAATATAACCAAGCATGACTGTGTATTAATACTTTTCTGCACATGACATGAAGAGACAGTCATACCTCAAACCCATATATATCCAGGATTGCAATAGACAGGGCTTCTTGCTTTGGGTATACCAGCTGGTTTATCCGATCAGTAAGCCAGCTGAAGAGCAGGGAATACAGGATCTTGGCAATTGCATCTCTGAAACATAAAATATTACTGATAGTCAATTTCAAAAGCCTACAGTTAAAGTTGAAAGTATGTTACATGTGATGATCCAACAATATAATGTTCTGGTATTCTATTTTATATGTATTAGCCAGTCTTATTGGTGCAGAATGCATAAGCGTATATCACATAGTGCAGTATCTATAAGTAACACTCGCCGTATGACAGATGTAATACATTTCTCAGGTGCCATCCTTTGGATACAATGTCATACATAGAGAGGTATAGGATTACTGATGGATTTCTATCAAATAACATAAAGTTTCTGTTATTGTATACATTAAAAATCATTTGATTATTGTCAAAAATGGTTAATTTAGAATTAAAAAAGATTAATTCTTCCCTTTTCTAGTCTAATTTTGTCAGCACTAACTAAAGCATATAAATGGAAGCAAACAGAAATCAAAATGCATGTTATCTATGCATTACATGTGCATGTGTGTGTCCATATATATATATATATATATATATATATATATATATATATATATATATATATATATATATATGTGTGTGTGTATATATCACATACAAAATAGTATAATATATATATATATATATATATATATATATATATATATATATATATATATATATCTACATAACAGTATAAAATATACATAAAACTATGTACACTGAGAGAGACAGCGGGACAGTGAAAGGGAGAGAAAGTGAGGAGGCACACAGTACAACAAAATATCTCACTTTCCTTTTTTCCTTCCTCTGTCGCTGGTCTTTCTGTTATGTGTTTAAATGTGCAAACAGAATTTGGTAATGCTCACTTTTATATTGGTTACAATTCTTTACTTTCATAATTCCCATAAAACTGAAGTTCCTTGCATTCTATAAAAAACATGCTTTTTAGATGCTTTTACTCTTTACTTCTTTGCATCTTTCTTCCTTAAAGAGCAACTCACCTGCACATCCTGTTTCAATAGACCTGTTACCAGTAAGTATTACTGAAACAATTTTCTAATGACATCATTAAATCTATCGTTCCCTGCCAACCCTTCAGTTGTAATTTCAATACATTTTTTCTGACATTCTGTAAGTGTAGCTCATAGTCTAACCAATCAACTTTTTGTGTTATTTTCATTTTATACCTCAGCTCCTTGAATTATTCCATAAATCATATTATTCCTTTTTAAACCTCATGTATAAATTGTTTACATGTGCAATAAAGGCACTTTCCAAGTTTGCCTTTGTGCATACATTCTTCTGTTTTAGTATGTAGTGGAATATGATTTATGTATGATGCAAATACAACTTACAGAACATCCAGGCTTTATGCTTATCTTTACCCTTATTGGGTTGCATTTTCAGACATTTTAAAATTGGAAAAATAAGTACCCAGTACATGGTTTTCTTACCCAAGAAATAAACCTTTGTGGAATACCATATATGTGCATTAATCCTCCTTAATAACCCATGCTGTGCAGTATCAAGAGATTATTTTATCTGCACAGATAGAATCCACTGGTCTCCTTTATAACTACCTCATAATATAAATGTTTTTGTTAAGATACATAGCATACCTTAATATTTTACATCCTGACATCTGATGTCCACACCATTTGTATTATAACTTGTTGGATCCAGTTTACTAGGCAATTAGAGTCCTTGCTACACTTTATGCAAAGTGTGGATGGGAGTTATGAATATGTCATCTTATTATCATCAGTAAATATTAAAGGTCTAATCATGTTTGTTAGACTATCTATTCGTGTTCTACATCATATACGTAACTAATGAAAAAAGAGTTGGTATTTACACCAGGTTTCTACCATCAGCCAGTGAATTCTACGTAGTTTTACTTACATTCCAAACCATTTTTTAAGTTTTCTGAACAGGCATATTTTCTCTGAACAAAAATAAGACCATTGAAGACAGGCAGTTTCATGTGCTATATTAGTACATCCAAGTGCCTCAAAAAATGATTAGAGATAAGCCTCCTCTACCTTCTGACATGGTTGGTACTGAAAAAGACTGACATGCATTTGCCTAGTCACGGACTCCCATTTCCTGACTATTTTTTCTTTATTTTCTTTGGTTTATGTTTTGTAAAATCTAGGTACAGGCAACCAGAACAACAGAGTGTACGGTTTTAACCAGAACAGTTGTCTCTTTAACAATTATATGAGAAGACAGGTGTTTGCATAGTGCACCCTGTGCCTGAGGCTAAAGCTGTTAAGGTGTATGGTACATCATGGAAGAAACAGTATAATGAAAAAAAAAAACAGTTTCTGCTAAGCATATGTTACCTGGCATCCACGGCACTTTCCACACTAAGTGGGGTGAAGATTTTTTCTCTCATGGTTTCCTGAATGAAAAATAAAAAGCATGGCATAGTTTGAATAAAGCAGTATAAAAGTGTATGGCGTCAAATAAAGCAGTAAAAAGCAGAAGAATATTGTTCTGTTAGAACGACCATAGAACATGCACATAAATTGTACTTGTGTCCAGTGTCAACTCTAAAAACATATGTGGCTGACTTTTAAATTATTTCATGCGGTATGTAACTATGTTACTGGAATTATAATTAATAATAATAATGCAGCAGCTTGCTTGTTTAACTATATTCCTAGCTACAACTTACACAAAATGCAAACTGACAGCAGCTCATCTGAGAACATGGTATTTCTCAAAGATAATGGATTTACTGCTTTCTCATAACTTGTGCTGCATCTTTGGTTGTGTTAGTTTATTTATTTATTCATATTTGTTTACTGAGGTAGTGCAGTGATTAATATTGGCTGGTTTCAGGCCCAGCCCTGGTAAAATACAAACCATTTCACAAAAAAAACCCCAGAAATATAAGCAATACTGCTATACTTCAGGCTAGTTACATAGAAAAAAACTGTATATACACACATTGTAATGAACAAGCAGATTATAATGTACAAAATACACATTAGTTTCTAGAGTGGATGAACCTCAAGTAAATCTGAGAGAGGAGAAGAGAATTAGAAAGGAGAAAAGGACACAGTGTTAGGTGATATATCCTGTGTTGAAGCAGAAACATTTAGCTTGGATGAAGTGCTTTTTGAGTTGCATTCTGAATTTGGAGTAAGTGTTGATTTCCTTTAGGTTGATGGGGAGAGGATGCCAAAGAGTGGTGCTTAGCATGAAAATTTATGCGCAATGTTGTGGGGTTTGAATGTAGGTTTAACAAGAGTTGGTGTGGATTATGAATTGTGTCTCAGGTTGTAAGAGGAGGATTTTTAATGAAGTTTAGTTGCAAGAGATGTAAATGTATAGATCTGGAGTAGTTTGTGAAGATGTGATCCTACTGTATGGCCATTTGGCTTTTCCTAGAGTGATACAGTGATCTTCACAGGGAGGTCAGTTTGTGATGAATGGGCAGATGCTGTTAGAGATTGTCTGGAGTGTGGCATAAGTGAAAATGGGAAGTCCATATTAAAGCTGAGAAGGGAGAACTTTTTGCCGATGGCTGCTCCATCTGGTTGGGATAGAAAGGGGGAGATCTTTTTCATCCAGAAGAGGAGGGTGTTTATTTTTGCTCTCACTTTGTATTTATGGAATTGGAAGTTTAGTGACTGTTCAAGCCATAACCCTAGGAATCTGAAGGTGGAGGTTGTTTCTATGTTATGGTTGTTCAAGTCAAAGATAGTTAAACAGTCAGGTGGGTGGCAAATTTCCTGTGAAATTTCAAAAAGCATAATTTTTAGTCTTGGAGGGGTTGAGAAATAGTTCATGGTTTATGAGACACTGGTGAAGCTTTGAAGCTGGGACTGAATGTTGGTATGAGAATGACTTGCTCTGCAAATGACCATGTTATCTTCACAGAGGATGAGTGGGAAAAGGGGGAGGTCACAAGAAAGTTTGTTAATAGAAAAGGAGGGACCAAGAATGGATCCTTGTGGCACACTTTTAATGATAGGTGCAGATTTTGATTAGGTAGATCTCTGAATTGTCTGTTAGTGAGGAAGTTTTTAAACCAGGGAATGCAGTCTGAACTGATACCAGTTTCTGTTAGTTTATTTTGGAGAAAACAGTGGTCAGTGAGGTCAAATGTCTTTGTCAGATCTATTAATAGGGCACCTGTAAAGAGGCCTCTATCAGTATTTTGCAAGATGTCATTAGTTAGGGACCAAAGTGCTGTCATACTACTTTGTTCAGGCCAGAATCTCTTCTGTTTGGAAACCAGTAGCTAGCTCTGCTGGGCATATGTGTGTGTATATATATATATATATATATATATATATATATATATATATATATATATATATATCGACAGAGAGTGAGAGAGTTGGGAGTAGACTAGCTTTCTTAGACATTTGCAAAGAGTTGGGTGGATGGGTATTTGATGGAAATGAGAGCTATCGTTTGGGTTTGTTTGCTTTGGGAATGGTTCCAAATTTGTGGCATGATGATTTGTATGAGACGTGGGATATATATTTGGGTGAGAGAAAGACATAACTGATCTCTGCAGTGATATATGAACCAGAGATTTATGTTGTCAGATCCAGGAGGGGTGTCACTGGGAAATTTTTCAAATACAATAGAAACGTCTTTGGGATATGTGTGTTTGAAGCGGAAGGAGGAATGAATGGTGGTGGGGTAGGAAATGCATGATTTGAGAGGGTTGTGGAGTTTATTAATGGGAGATTGCTAAATTCTTTAAGGAAGGTTTCTAGAAAAAGTTTTTTTATGCAACACTGAATGGTGCTTGTAGACAGGGTAGCATGAGGAGATCTTCCTGAAAGAAGGTTAACTTATTTCCAAAAATATTTGAGTAATGTAATAGAGTAATTTGTTTCTTTCTTTAGAGATTTTCTTTGAGCCTTCAGATGGACTTCGATAGGTTATGTAAGTTCTTGCATAGGTTGTATAAAGTTATAAAGGAGATGTGGTTGCCAGTCATGGAGGTTTGGTTCCATTTTTGCTATGCTTCATCCCCTAGAATGTGGCAATGTTTGAGTTGGATGAGTAGCCATTTAGTTTTGGTGAGTTTATAAAGCCAGTGGCTAAGTGGGAAAAACTTGTCTTGGAGATATAATAGAAACTTGGTTAAGTTTATGACTGGTGTATTAGGATCATCTAAGGAGAGCATATGATTCCAGCTGTGGGCTTTGGGAAAGTTTCTGAGTATGTCAGTATTACTGCTAGACTGGTTCCTCAAGTCTTTTACTGTTGGTGGTAGCGTTACAGGATGGTTAGATCTGGTGAAGTCTCTATTGTATTGTATTTGAGACAAAAGTGCTTGTCCTATTTTGCACTACTTCCAAGGGCTGGGTCCCGACTTTGTTCTGCTGTGTAATTGTAAAAGTTATTGAGCAGTGGTCATTTATTAATAGTGGCAGAATATTTATGGTGGAGATGGAGTTATGTATGTTTATAATAGTCAGGTATAGTATGGACTGTTGGACTTGTGTCTTTCTTATTTGGATCACTATCTATTTGCCAAAATGCAAGTAGTGTAAAGAACTTTTAAATAAATCAAGTTGCTCAAAAGCATTTTGTTGCAAATTTGAAATGCAATTTTCACTTGGAGGGCAAAGCTGCTGTCTCACATATTCATATTTCCAACATCACTTCTTATTAAGTAATCAGTTCCTGAATCACTGCAGTTTTGGAGCAAGGAAAAACCCTCTTCATGATCCTCTGTGATAAATGTGACTTCTGATGAAGTATTTATAACCTTCACTTAAAGATGCACACTTTCAAAAATTGTCCAGCACCATAATATGCTACAGTCAGCTCAGTCAGGCCTTCAAGCCTTTTAAACAATTTTTTTTAACCAAATTGTTATTCAGTGTTTGCCTGTAAACCTTGCATGTGTTTGAATACACACTGAAAATCTTTATATTGTTTAATTGGTAACAGTTCAGTATCTTGTGAAAAATTTGTAATTTCATACTTCATAGATCATTCATGTATGAGGAAAGAAGAATAAATGTAAAGTCCTGACTATCTGTAAGTCTGGCAGTTAGTGCAGAGGATTAAGACTGAGCTGTTAATGGTCTGCTTCCTGAGCTCCAGGCATTGTGTCCCTCAACTTTGATTTGTCTAATGTGTGACTTTAAGGTAGTCAGTTAACCAAACAGTACTCTGCGGCAGTTGGGAAACTATGCTAGGCTCCTCAGTAGTCTCCTTGACCATATCTTGGAGCAATTAACGTTTGAGAAAATAATGAGCAGAGAAGGTTAGTGTCTAGCCGTTATACTATGGGGAGATGGGGTAGTTTGCATTTACAGAGGTAAGATATAGCCCATTACCAAATATATAATTATATTAAAGGAAAGTGGAGCAGGACAAATCCAGAGTCATACAGACCCATATGTTTATTTTCATCTTGTGGTAAAATAGTAGAAAAAGTTCTGTTGGATAAATTATTGTCAGAGCTGGAAAGGTTTGGACTTGAAACCATATATTATCCTGCATATGCTGAAAATAGATCTATTACTATCTGTAGCATGATGTTCTATAACAATATACTAACAGCTATAAATGGAAAATTGCACTGTGATGTAATTTATATAGATTTAACTTCAGCACTTAATAGGGTTATACACAAACCAATGATCAGTAAAGTAGAGCAACTTGGAGTCGATGCACTCTTGATAAGATGGATAGCTTCGTGACTTACAAATAGTGAAATTCTAAGTTACAGTCAGGGTGTCCCACAAGGCTCTGTCCTAGGTACATATTTGTTACATTGTATCTTTCAGATCTTTTTCATCCGAGGTGTTCTACAGTCTGTGTATGCAGATGACTTGAAAATGGGTAAACTGATTCCATGTGTCAGAGATAGGGCATATCTGCAAAAAAGCTTGACTAAATTGACCATTTGCACACAGAAGAATAATATGCTGATAAATACATCAAAAACTAAGCATATGAGATTTGGGAGACACAGATTGAGAGGTGCATATTTAATACAGCACACAGTGATTGAAACTGTAGATTCATTTAAGGACTGGGTATATGAGTAGATCCAGCTTTGAGCTTCCTAATCATATCAACCTACTAGATAATGATAGTTATACATCTATAGGTTGTATAAAAATATTTATAAAGTCTAGAAAGTCAGAAATTATGAAATTATTGTTTGTTAGTTACATTAGACCCAAACTTGAGTATGGAATAACAATATGGAAACCCTATAAGAAAACAATCATGAGTAAACTGGAAAGAGTACAGCAGAAATATACTGAGGGCTTCCACAGATGTGAAAACTTAAGTTATCATGAAAGAATAAAAATCTGAACTTGTACATTATATTATATAGATATTTAAAAGGAGTCCTTATTCAAGTATATAAAACATTTAGAGGCCACTACCTCTGGGAATGTTTGGGGTTATCAAAAAGTACTAGAGAATCATCAGATAACCTATGTAGAAGGTTCTATAGGAATAAGACGTGAACTAATTGGTTCTCTGAGACAGTTGATGCATGGAATAGATTACCAGATGACATTAAATTACATTAAAGCAAATACTAATTTAGATAGTTTTAAAAACAACCTGGGCACTTAATATGGGAATAACTGTTTTGGTATATTGGCAGGCTAGAAGGGCATTATTGGCCATGCTTGAAATATTTATATGTATATATATATATATATATATATATATATATATATATATGTATATAAGCGGGTCTACTTCACTTCACCAAAATCCCATTTCACTGAGACCAAATCACCTAAAATTCAAAACACTGACAACACATTTCACTGAATCTCATTTCACCGACAGGTTAAAATGCTAAATTTCACAAGACTAAATGGAAAACCATACACAAACAAACTCAAAAAACGAATGGCTACCTCTATCCACAACTTAAAAACTATTTATATATCCTCTTAACACAAACCAGAAAACATAAAACCAAACTAAGTGGGGGGGGGGCTACACCCCTACATCCCCCTAACTATATATACTAACTCCAGGTCGCACTACAGTGAGGAAAAGGGCATATACCCTTTACTTGCCTCACAGTACTCTATACGCTGCCACATCAAGTCTATAGCTTACACTTCAGTAAAATGAGTTGTCAGTGTTGTGAACTTTAGGTGATTTGTTCTCAGTGAAATGAATGTCAGTGAAATGGGATTTCGATGAAGTGAAGTAGACCTATATATGCACATATATATGAGTAGCTAACAATTTTATTTTTTTTAATTCTTATTCTTATTAGTTAGGCAAATAAAATATGAATTATACGTCCTTGAATGAGTGAGAATATTAATCTTGACATTATCAACATTTTTTACTCTATCAAACTGCGTGTCTGTAACCTTTCATTCTCCGGCAATTTTTTTTTTAAATCTAGTGGTGGTTTCCTTACATACCTATATGTAGGTAAAGAGTTTTTGTTTTAATAGAGCTTGTGGGTGAGGTATTCTACTCTGTAAATAATGTGGTGAAGCGAATTTTACCTTTATAACTTGTGAAAAATCTGCTTACTGCATTCTATGTAAAAAAAAAACTTTGTGGGAACAAATGGTAATACTGAGTGACACACGACAATTTCTGTTTTGTGTCAGTGCAGAGTCAAAGTAACTGCAGTATTTAAAGAACTAAAATAGCTGTTATTTTTAAAAGAGTAAACCAGTCATTAAACTAGACTGCAAAGGTGTGTCCTAGCAGAGGGTACCTACCATAAAAGGGCTACCACTTGAAAAAATACCATAAAACTGAATCCAGAAAGGTGCAGTATCAAACACTGAATGTTGAAGCAATATAACATCTTGAAATATAATATTATTATTACATAGAAGACAAATGTAAAACTAATCAAAACTCGGATACTTTATTATACCTGTTGTAGTTGGGTGGAGGTGCTCTACTTCCCTCTTTCCCACACTTCCTAATCTAGCTATGTATCGATTTGTCTATAGATTGATGCTGCAATCACACTATATTTTGCACTACAAAGTATCATGTATAAAGTTACAGGGATGATTATGATGAGTCCGGAGACTGAAAGATGCTGCACACCCCTTTTTATTGTATTTTTATTTGTAAAGTCATTTCACAGTAATAACTGATTGTAATATATGCTGCTACTTCACAGTTTGGTGATTTGAAAAGTTGACATTTTGGATTCAAATTTATAGCATTCATTTTATTGGTATTCTATCTTATGTCTGGTACACATCTGTTTCTAGACTTAGGTGGGTTGAAGGATACTATCTCAGGAGCCATTGCAGGCACAACAAAAGTCTTAAATGACCCTAGCATAATGTTCTCAAGAGGCAATAGAAAGTTGCTAAAAGGACGACAGATCAAGGGCCATAATATTCTCCTGGAGAGTGGATCTGAAAATAAATGGAATAGGAAATGTTCCTTTGTTAGAGAATTTCAACAATGTTAGCATAAAAATAAGGAAAAGTTTTAGCAGATCTTATTAAAATGAAAACGTGCCATCAAAAACAAACTAAATCAGTTGCGAAACAGTGCTAAATGGCATGAAAAACTTTACTAAAGGGTATGTAATGTTATCAAATATAGTAAATATGAAATGTTTTCCTGCACTCCAGAGTAGCATACATAGTTCTACTATGTAAAGCCAACAAGTTGAAAGGACAAAAAAAAATTCCAAAATACAAAAGGATGAAAAAAATCAATTTTAGTCTTTTTTGCAGGGGCAAGCCCTCCATACTCCCACACGTATATATATATATATATATATATATATATATATATATATATATATATATATATATATATATATATGTGCGTGTGTGTGTATATATATCTATATATATATATATATATATATATATATATATATATATATATATATATATATATATATATATATATATATATATCAACTTCATGGTCTGACCAACTCAAAGAAGGGAGAAATCTCCCAAAACAATTGAATCTTTGCAGGTGCACACTTAAAAATCACTGACAGTCATTTCCTATAGAGAAATGTGATCAGAGTTATGCCTTTTTTCCTGTGTTTTTCTATATGCTACTGATGATTGAGCAATTTCACCTCAAGCAACTGCAGGGAAGCAAATATAAATGTTTAAAATACACTGACATTTCTCTCATATTCTTCTTTTGACAAGTATCAAATAGTAATATGACAATTTCAAATGTCAAAGCTTTTTTCAAGAGAAACCACAAGGCACAATTAGTAATTTTGTTTTAATGCATTCTTCAGGCTGTTCTGGAAAGGAAACTATTTGTTTTACAGAACATGTTATAAACAGATGTCTAAATTTGTTACATGCAGGCTGTCAAACAACTGGTAAATGTGCAAATAGTTCAAACGCTGACGTAAATTTTACTACAATATCAGTTACAATTATTAATGAACAGTTGCTTTGCAGAGCAGGCCAAGTAAAGATAATTACCAAGGTTGTCTTGATATGTGCAAAGTCTTGCAAATCACAAACAAGTAAAATAAAGAGGCAAAGGTAGTGATGATACATTTCAGACTATATCTGTTCTGGGCTGTAGCACGTAAATACAAGGCATTACTGATATTTCTCCGGCAGCTAGAAGTATATAATGCGATTACAGTACTGCTTCTTTGGATGTGATGTATATCATGTACAGGCAAAGCAGTTTCTTGCAGATTGTCTAATGGTCTGGATACAAATAAAGGTTGTAAATGCTGGACAGAATTATTTTAACAGCAGGGTAATAAATTATAAACAAAGTTTAATTACATAAGACTATCATTTTTATGACAGAATTGTAAGGAGTTGTATGTTATTTGCAGAAACTGCCAGGCTGACAAATTGGAAAGCAATTGTAAATCACATTACCTTATTATAAAACATGTTTCATCTGAGCCTAGATGAAGCATTTTCCAAACAGAAAGTTAATACATTTTTAACTATGTTTTGTAAAAAAGTTTCTTGCCAAATGTAGCAAAATGGTAACAATGTTTGTTACTTACACAATTTATATGACAATTTATATTACAGCAAATGATATATGCAGGTGTTGTATGTAGTAAATGTGAGTTTTTCATACAGCTATGCAAAATAAAAGTTGTGAAAGCTAGTAGCTATGCAAAATAACAGTTGTGAAAGCTGTATTCAAGTTCCAGCCAGAGACCATGTTTTCTTTTATTATTTTAAGTTTGTATATATGTTAAATTAATTACTAGGTTGATAAAGCACTGTAATTTTATTTTATTTTAGTTTAGTTTATCTACATTTATTTTCTTTGGTAGTGCACCGATCAATATTGAGTAATTTCAGACTTACCTGGGGAGAAATGCAAAAGATTTCATAAACAAACATACAAAAATGTAAGCAATAACAGAGTAGCTCAGACTAATTACGTAGAAATTACTGTGTATATACATTCTAGTGAACAAGCACAGTGCAATGTACAATCAAGCATAGTGTAATATACAATATATACATTAGCTTCTAAAGTAGATAAAACATCAGTGTTACTTTTGATGAAGTAAAAACAAATGCAGAAGTCATTTATCACAATGTAGTTCAATGTATTCAATGTCAAAACATTTTTCAGATATTTGAAACGTAATATGGATTTTTAAAAAAAAGGATAGAGAATTCATGACATCACATCCTGTTTAAATAATTTATAAGACTTGTGTTTGGGAGGGCACATTGTCTTTTTTTCTGAAGAAGTTCACGTTTTTAATAAAGTGGAAGAAAGCGCTAAATCTAATAGCCTTTATTGTGACATTCACGCACTGAGCTGTGTTACACTTTTCTTTGTGTTTCTAGTTTGCGGCTAGTCCGTTTTTCGTTTTTTTTGTTCAAGCAAAATGTTATGAGAATGCATGTTGTACATCTCACTTGGATTAAAGTTCTCTGTCATGAGTCATATGGAACAATTTTTTTCTGATCTCCACTCTTTAGTCTTCCCCCAGATTTCCTAATATCTCTTTTTCTGGAGGTAAGGGCCCTATTGCCCATTTCATGACCCCAAAGTGCAACTACTGAGCCAGGTGTGGTGCCATTATCAGTGCTTTTTTTTCCTCCTGCCATGGTTGTGACTACTGCTACATGCTTGCATATGAGAATGCATGCATGTGTGTTCCTGCACATGGTGTCCTGGCTGTAACAGCAAATACTATCAATGAAAGTACTGATCATGGTCTTCCCTGTGGACCATCTGTGGCATCTTGCTCCCCAGGGTTGGCAAGTCCACATTATGCACTCCATTCTTGTCTTACTGTAAATCAAAAACATTTCTTTTCAGTCGGTTAGTTCTTTGTGTTCAAAATGTAGACCTGTAATCTTTTTTCAAAGCATAAGTTAAAGTATATTGTATAGTTTGGGAACTCAGGAATAATATGCTTGCCAGTTTAACTAAAATGTATAAACTGACTTTTGGCAATACTTAGTAAAACTAGCAAGCATATTACTGATGGAAATATTGTACAACAGCTTACTTTTTTAAGATAGGTAAGAGTTTTTAATTAGTTCATTAAGTTACTGACACCCATCATAAAATGGATGATGCAGACCTAGACACTATAATATTTATTTTGTTTTATCTGACTAATCTACATATTCCTTAACCAAGACAGCACATTCTCTAATGCTGCATACATAATGAAATATGTCCTTTTCAGGTGGAGTGGTTGAAAGTTACAAATATTGCAATGAAAGGCTGTATACTTTATTCTTTTTCACAACCATGAGTTAACTCCGTGTGTGTTTATCATGAAAAAACTTACATAATGCATGCTGGTTTGTAAAGAATTAGTTTACTATTATTTGGAATATATTTCCTTAATTTACTGAGTTCATAAAAATGTATTCTGCATTGGCAGAGAATGTGATATGCTCATCATATTAATAAGATGTTTAAGACTTTCTTGTCAAGGTAATGCATGGACTTTTAAGTACATAAAAATACAAATAAGCGTCATGGGTGCAGAATGCTGTCCATTACTGAAAGTGTTATCATTTCAATCATACATATATAGTTTTTCTTAAATGCAGTTTGTGTAGTAACTGTTTTAATTATACACAAAGTGGGTAATTACTTAAACTGCACATTGGTGAGACCACAGGAGTGTTTATCCCAATGCTTCTTTAATTGTAAATTGTAAATTAGTTATGTAAATAGTTTAAACTCTGAAACAATATATGAGCCAAAAAGGTGCAAACCTGTCTTTCCTAGATGATGAAGCTATATTTCTATAAGGAGCAGATCAAGTAGGGTCCTATACGTAAATATGTGTCTGTTATGTAAATGATAGATACTCATTTGAGAGTCTAAATTTCAGCCATTTGTTTCATCTTATCTCATTTATTCTTAAAGGACAGCAGAAAAGCATGCAAGTAACCTTTTAGTTTATATAATCACAATGTTTTAGTCTAAATCCTACACTAAAGCTGTTTTTTCAGAAGTGGAAATGGCTGCTCTTGCTAAATGATATGCAATCAAGTTAGCTATGGTTTGCTTATGCTAAGGATATATATGTGGGAATGAAGAGCTAGTTTTTATGTGCTTTCCCACAATTAAGAGTAAAATTAAATGTTCCATTGCTCTGCTGTATTCCAGAGAGACCATGTCTGTTAAACTGATGCAGTCTCAAGATGTGCATGAAAACTGAATATTTTTTTAACTCAAAAGCAAGACATGTATGAGCTGTAATGTATTGCCTTATTTTTTTCTGTCCCCCTCAATGCAGTACCTTGTGTGCATGCAGTTACATGCAATCAGGCTTGGAGACAGGCATGTGGGCCTGGTAGCCTTGGGGGGGGGGGCAGACAGACCACACACTTGAAGCCAGGACTGGTGAGGTGGCTACTTCAGGGAGGGAGCTACCCTGTTGTAGTGGGACCGAAGGTCAGCGACAGCTGTTGGTGGGTACTGATGTTCCCTTGGACAGAGTGACTACAAGAGCAGAGGTCAGTAGTAGTACCCAGGCTGACAGTGAGGCACCGCTGTCAGAGGATACCAGACTTCCTGTGGAAGGGGAGCTGGGAAGGGTTACAAAGAGAGAGTTTAGATAGGCTCAGATATCAGACCCTGTATTACAAGGCTTGAGGGAGGTAGCTAGGGAGGTGCTTGATTCTCAGTGAAAAGGGGATTCTGTATACTGGAACAAAGGGTTACTGTATACAGAATGGACCCCTGAGGGGCGGCTAGAGGGTGAAAGAATACATCAGCTGGTAGTGCCCAGAGCCTATTATCTGGCACTTCTAGCCATAGCCTATGTCATTCCCTTTGCAGGTCATATAGACATAAAGCATACCAAGAGATATATTATGCAGAACCTTTATTGGCCTGGGATTGTAAGGGATGTAACAGGTACTACAGGACCTGTGAGCAGAGCCAAAAAGTAGGCAAGGCAGAAGACAAGGTCAAAGCTCCTTTGATACCTTTGCCTGTGAATGAGGAGCCATTTCAGAGGGTAGCTATGGATATTGTGGGGGCTCTGAGTACCCCAAGTTCCACAGGGAAGAAGTATATCCTACTGGTAGTAGATTATGCTACCAGATACACTGAAGTATTGGCCCTGTCCTCCATTGAGGCAGAAACGGTGGCAAATGGTTTGCTAGAGATTTTCAACAGGGTAGATTTCCCAAGAGAAATACTGACTGACAGAGGTGCCAATTTCATGTCAGTCCTGCTGGCTTGTCTGTGGAAGCACCGTGGAGTGAAACACCTAAAGACCACCCCCTACCACCCTCAGACTAAATGGTGTGGTGGAGAAGTTAAATGCTACACTAAAGACCATGCTATGAGCATTTGCAGACTAGTGTAAGGAGTGAGAGAAATATTTGCCCAGTCTGTTGTTTCCTTACAGAAAGGTGCGCTATGAGTCCAGAGGTTTCTCACCTTGTGAATTGCTGTATGAGCATAGGGTGAGGGGACCTCTAGATTTGCTTCACTATGAGTTGGAGGGTGAGTGTGAGTCACACAAGGAGTCTGTTGTGGCATATATCCTAAACCTCAGGACAAAGTTCAGGGAACTCATGGAGTTGGCCCAGGAGAAACTGGCAGGAGGCCAACAGCAGAAAAAGGTATGACAGCAATGCTTGAGCCAGAGAATTTGCTGTGGGGCATCAGGTTATGCTTCTCATTCCTGTCAGAGACAATAAGTTGCAGGCAGCTTGGGAGGGACCCTTCAAAGTGGTAAGGGAGGACAGTGATTTTAAAACCTGGGAGAACTGCTAGGCAGGAGGCAGGGGCACACACTGTACCATGTTGACACTATGTAACCTTATCATGATAGGGAAGCCCTTGTGCTAAGTATTTGCAGTAGAAGACAGGAGGAGTGTAAGGGGGATCCATGGCTACAACAAGCCAGCCAGAAAAATCCCAAGTTACTATGGTGGAGTCTAGGGTTGCAGGCATATGATATGACAGTGCAGCACTGTACTGGGGTCAGCAATGCAAAGGCAGCTGGGATCTCAAGACAGGGTATGGGGTAATGTATTTACAGATAGGCTCACTCTGCTCAAGCAACATTTCTCAAGGGGCACTTGATAAACTAGCTTGAATCTTCGAAGGTGGGAGAATTGAGATGACAGGAGGTACTGCCAGTATAGCTAGATGGAATGTTGTAAATAATTATATGTCATTTGTGGATATCAAATTGATTCATACAAGATGCTGGTGTTACAAATGTATTAGAACTGTATGTCATGTCTATATCAAACTGATTTATATGGATGTTTGTTTTGAAAAGGTATTTGTAAAGTGCTTGTATTTGAAAATGTATGCACAGTGTCCCTTACTGGAGAGAACAGAAATGTATATGCACTATTGTAACTGTTTAAATGTGTATGTTTTAACAGAAGAAACTGGGAGATTAACCTCAGTCCAGTAAACTTTAGGAAAATATCTGAAATGAATTAACTTTATAGGCTAGGCCATACATATACTATCTCACAAGTTTCAAGGCAGTCAGAGACACAAAGTCTGTACTAGGAAGATTTCTGTATTGTCTTTAGGGTTAACTAATTACTCTCTGGAAGTGTGTAGATATGCTATTGTTTTATGACTTCCAGCACCTACCAAAGATTAGAGCAAAAGCCCTTGTGTGTGTATTTTTACAGGTAGGTGCTAAGTCCTGCTAGCTTCCGGCAATGGGGGTTTTACAAGGGAACTAGATGTCAGATGACCAGAAATGATGTCATCATGCAAGCTATTCCAGCAGTAATATTTTAGATATTAGTTTGAGAAGTCTCTTAGAGAGACAGAGCATTCTGTATTCTGTCTTGAGCCTGACAATAACAACAATAACCATTCACCACATCATCTGCCTTGCTCTATTACATAAGTTATTAGGGTATTGTAACACTCTTAGATACAGTCAGGAACATAGTGAAGCTTAGTTTAGATATTGTTTTTCTTTATTTGTCTGAGCCTGTCCTACAATGTTATTTTAAATATTTTCTGTGATTTTTAACTCTGATGTCACTGTGAATATATATTTAGTATTGTCTTGTTCTTTTATTATTTATTATTAAATATATTTGAACCTTTCATTGTGGCTGATCTTTATAGAGATATTTAAGTTTTGAGAGTACTTGCATATTTATTTGGTGACACTGTGTGGGCCACTCCTAAAAGCCTTGCTCTTGGTCAAACTACTATTTGTATCAAACTACCACTTGTATTAGTATTAATATTACACAGTAAAATTGGGCACCCTTTGTTAAGGGTCTTAACTCATTAAAGCCGAGTGACATCTCCAGGTGTTTCTGCAGTTACCTCCGACTTCACCTCTAGGTGTCAAATATTGCCTGTTTATGTTTGCATTAATAATTCCAAAACCATGCTAGATACAAAGGAATCAGAATATTTTATCTTGAAGCATACATGATGGCAAACACATCTGTACTAATATATGACTTCTGTCAGTTAGTATTTGTTAGAACTGTTATAGGATAAATTCAGTTTTTAAAGGCTGAAGCCAAACCCACTGGGAGTTAAAGGTACACACTCAAAAGAGCTCTACTGGAGGGAATGAGTTAAAGTAGCTATCAAGGGGTTCTGGTGTCAGTGGTAACTACCTTATAGTCTGGGCATAAGGGGGCATAGCCAATAAACCTGCACCAGCCTTTCCCCAAGTGTGTGTGTGTGTGTGTGTGTGTGTGTGTGTGTGTGTGTGTGTGTGTGTGTGTGTATGTGTGTGTGTAAAGCAAATCTCTAAGTGTGTGAGTCAGCCTCTTTGACAGGGACACAAAGCACTGGTTGGACAGAGAGAGTTTTGGAGGACTTGGCTTGGAACCCTGGCTAAGGACTCAACTCTCTATCTGTGCCAGTGGGAAGTCTTATTGGGGATCTGGAGATAGAGGGAGAAACCAGCCCCGGACCTACTGTGGTCATCTGGGTGCTCTTAAGGGAAAATGCACTTGATGCATAGAGCTGTAGCTGCAAATATTGTGTGTGTATCTGTTATTTTCCCAGTGAACGTCCCCCACTGTTGCCACTAGTGAGGATTGAGGCTCCTTGATTACTGGTCCAGTGGTGGGTCATCACATATTTATTGGTTGGCAGTGGTGGGATAGCCATGTCACATATTTATTGGTGGTCATGGTGGGATATCACTACATTACAGAGATTATGGCAAGCTGACAAAGAGCCAGTTGACTGAGATGTGCCAAGCCAAAATACTGGTGCATGCCAACCTGAATAAAGAGGAAATGATTGCAACCTTAGTCAGAGCTGCAGCACAGACCAGCAACCAGGAAGACAATCAGAATGGCATTCGGGGTGTACAACTCTCAGAAAATGGACAGTTCAGCTTTTCTTCAGAGGACTTAAAATCCATTTGGAATTAAAGAGACTTGAAATGGAGGCCAAACAGATGGAATTAGAATAGAGAGACTGAGACATCTGAAAGTCAAAGAAAATGAGAGGCAGAGGGTACGTGAAAAAGAGGTACTGACTCTTCACCAGGGTCATGGAGGTAATGGGGAAGGGAATAACTGAACCCCGATGCAATAAAGGTCAGAAAATTTCTTCCATAATTTACAGAGGGTGATAATTTTGATAGTTTATTCATGTGTTTGAAAAGGTATGTAAACAGTATAATGTTGACCAAGGGCTTTGGGAATGGTTCCTGTCCCCCTTACTCCACGGTAAAGCTGTAACTGCTGTTTCTAAATTGTCTGATTGCTTAAATTATAATACAGTTAAAAATTGTTTATTGAAATGCTTTAAGTTAACACCTGAAGCTTATAGAAAAATGATTTGTGAGCATAGAGACAAGGCAGATGATGGTATGTGTGATTATATTGCTGAGTTAAGCACTTATTTTCATAGGTGGGTGGGTGGGTGTCAGGTCACCACTTTTGAAGGGCTGGGAGACCTTTGGTGAAGGAACAAGCCCTTAGCAATTTGCCTGAGGATATGAGAATCTGGTTGGCAGATAGGGAATACAACACCACAGATTAGTTGGGAAAAAAGGGGACCTATACCTAGCAAGCAGGGCATCACTGCACAGGAAAGGTAAACCCAGTGCTGCACATGGGTATAAGACAATCCATGGTGGGCATCCTGAACCACCTCAACAGAGTCTGCCAGTAACAGGGGAAGCTACTAGTTTGGCTACATGACCAGGATCAAGGGATATATGTTTTAAATGTAACCAGTGGGGCCATGTAGCATATAGATGTCCATGGAGGCAAGGTGGGGAACAAAACATAGGGGAGCCAGCAAGTGGGAATAACTGGTCCAGTGGTGGGTCTTCACAACAGCCATAATGCAGGCAGCCATAGGTGGATTTCTATTCTCTTCACTTACCACGCAAACCTTGATAAGCATTTCATGGATGCTTATAGAATGGGTACAGGGTGGCAACATCATAAACTTTCACAGGTGATGTAGTCCATCAAGCAACCTTGTTCTGACCTTGTAAGATGACAGCATATTTTATTGGGTAATTGCCAGTGATTAAAATCGATTTTTTTTGCCCTTCTGTATTTTGGTCAATTTTTCATCCTTTCAACTCATTGGCTCCTGCCTCAACTGTGAATTTGCTAAAAGGAGATGTACCTCTCAGACTTCTTCCTTTTCCTTTGTAAGGGAGACAAGAACATGTAATACCTCTTCATTCCTCCCCATCATCAGCTGCATTCTCAAGTGTCTAGGCTACTATTAAGGTTTCCATCTCTGTACATCACAGAACAATCTTCTTAATGAAGTACATTGTTGTTAACCTCTATTATTAATAAACAATAAAACATGTAAAGCTGTAAAGTACTTAACAGCTGGCTGTCACAAAGGCACACAAAATATTTATGGAGAGATGCAGTAAATGTTTTTAATAAATGTTAACTCTCAGCATTGCATATGGCATGAAAGAGGGTCATTCATATTACATATATTGGTAGAAAATGATTAAGAAAAAATGGAACTGGCTAAAGGGAATGGGTATGCTTTCACTATTATATTATTTTATATTATATTATATTATATATCTCATTGTTACTAGTAAAACAAATATGTTAATTTCAAGACCCTTGATGAAAAAGCTAGCATGTTCTGTAAAAGACTTCAACATACAAGTCTGGTCTAAGATTTTAAACATGAAAGACAGGACAAATTCTACATCACTGGTAAATCTCTTGGAGTTAGTATAATTGGAACTGATGGAAATATTTGTAAATATGTTGTGTTTGACCTTATATGGCCAAATTAATCAGAAAACACATGTATTGTGTGACCTAGCTCACTTCTACTTCTATGAAATTGACCACTAAGACATTACTAATGCAAGTAGGGGTGACTAAAAATACATTTAAATACTAAACAAAAATGTAATAAAAGTACTGATGCATGGCTAGATAAAAACTATGGAAACTTTATTATAAGCAGTAAAACAGACAGGTTAGCACTTTCACAACATAAATCGGTTCTTAGACCGTATAAATCTACTCAAAAAGCAATCACTTAAACAAATAACCTCCATTCAAACTAAACCCACCAATTATCTGGACTCCAAGAAAACCATCTAACCCAATCAAAATAATCCTTGCACAAACATGAGAGTACAATGCAACCAGATATAAGCTCAAGATTTAAAGGTCCCGCTAACAATAAAATGCAAACAGCATATGAAAACTCATATCTACAAAACATACTGCATAATCAAATACAAAAAATATATAAAATAAATAAAATGAAGAAAATCTTAAATAACAAGGCTGTGGATTCTATTCCCACAACAGGGAGACGAATTCCTGACACTGTAGTACACCATAAAGGGGTGCTGCATTCCTGAGTATATTGTAATTTTGATGAGACATTAAACCACGGCCCCATCTGCCTGAGTTGGTGGTAGTGCAGGTGGATGTAAAAGATCCCACAGAAACTATTGAAAAGAGTAGGGGACCTTTATTTACCAAATCTTAAATACTTGCAATATAAACTGAACACATAAAATAATATTTTCATTGTCTACAATATTATACACAAGCTATTTACACTGACTTCACACTCATTTTTTACATTGAAAATATATTTAGATCTGACCCTACTCTTTCCACAAACAAAATCTTATTTTTTTAACATATCTGATAAATTCCATTTAGCTTCATACATAATTTCTTTCACTCTTTGACTCCAAATTATCCACATAACATTAAATATTTTATCAGCCTTTTCAATGAACACTTTGTCTTTATAAAAAAAAATATTCAATCATATCCATGTTGATAGGTGTGTATCGGTTAATTTTGTCTAAATAATGATTCTCATCTAACTTAGTCCATAATGTTTCAGTACTTTTACATTTCAAAAAGACACATTCAGTAGTGCCTTCTTTATGAAAATAATTACATATTCTTTCACTTTTTTTAATATGGGATGTTTGCTTTGACTGGTAATTTCCTTATTACTAGTCTCCATAAAAAATCACAACATTCAATTGCCTTTATAAATCTGTCATTTCATGCTTTTATAGCTCTGATTTTCACTTCCTCCAATTCTTTCCATCGGTATGCATAAAAATATTTTAGTTCTTTTATATCACTTTTTTCTTTCATCTTCTATACTTATTTTCCACATTAATGTTTTTTCTTTATATGCATTCATTTCTTCTTTCATATACTCTTTTACTCTCTTACAACTTGTCATTGTATCCCATATTTTTATATTTGTTCTCCAATAATAGACTTATTAAATTACCTTTTTTCTTTAACCATTTAAGTATTTATGTAGATGTAACAAAACTGCAAATACCACTGGAGTTATAAGTTCTAAACTACCATTGTCTTTTGCTACATACAGCACACCTCTGTTTACAGGATTATGACAAGATTCCCATATAAAACAGAAGATAGTATAAATAATATTTTTAATTGACAACAGCATACTAAATACACTAGCTATATATGAAATAGTTCATAATACAACAGAGTTAAGCAAATAAACTTTTTTTGAAAGAAAGTTTAAAAGACCTCCAAAAAGAACTCATATTTTTGATTTTTTTTTATAATGTTTTCTCATTGTAGTAATACATCTTTCCTTCCAAATGTAATACCTAATAACTTTATTACTTGAAAGCTGAATTCAATACCTTTAATCATACTTTCATGGCCTAAACATTTACTTTTTTGATGTTCAAACACATACCAATTTTATCTAAACACAAATTCAACTTGCTTATAACTTCTCCCATTCCATTCAAATGCTTAATAATTAGAATGATTTCATCTACATATGATAACATTATAGGTATACCAATACCATCATTTGTTCTATATCTAACATTAACAACTACTGAATTAATATAACTAGTTATTGCATTGATAACTAGTGAAAATATGTTACTAAAAGGGCATCCTTGCCTTATACCTCTTTTAATACTTATTTCTTCACTCGGTCATTCATTAATCAAAACTTTAATTTTATTCAGTGTATATGCTATAACACACACACACAAACACACACACACACACACACACACACACACACACACACACACACACACACACACACACACACACACACAATTTCTTATTTTCATACTTAAATTATAAGCTGTGAATGCCATTGCATATTATGCTGAATAGTGTCAAACACTTTGGTTAGATCTCCTACCATAATTAAAGTCTTTTATTGTCAATTTAGTATACCATCTACCATTTCTCTAAAAAGCATTAATAATTCTTGACATTCTTTTCATTTAATGTTATATATTGATTCTAATACAATATTCCTAAATTCTGATTCCATTATTTTATGTAATATTTTCATAAAGATTTTATAATGAGTATTGTTCAAAACAATAGGCCTCCAACCTTCTTTTCTCTCACCTTTCTTTCCATAAAAAAAAAAAAATTCCACTCCATAAGTCCTTATATTTAAATCCTCCATTAAACCACTTGTTTAATACTTCTATGAAATACTTCTTTTGACTTACTGCCACATTCCTATACATTTGATATTCTAAGCCATTCAGACCAGCTGCTGTATGGATATTTACTTGTCTTAATAATATATCCATTTCTTCTAATCTTATATTGTTTCCAAATCTGTGCTTTCTTGCTCAGAGAAAGTTCTTACTTTCCATGATATCTTTGTTCTTAAATAACATCTTTAAATAAATCTTTTATATATTCTACAACAATACACATTATATCTCTTTGTTTTTTTCTGTGCTATCCCTTTTTGTCTATTAATTCTCTCATGATTTCTTATTTTTTATATGAAACATCTTTGTTTATACAACATTTTTTTTTAATTTTTTCTTGATTCATTGCATATAACTCTTGTTCGTTCTTAAAATATTCATTTTCAATCCTTTCTAAATTTTTAAGAAGTTCTTTGCTAAACTTATTATAACTGTTTTTTACTTCCTTTTTCTCTTTTTAACTTCCCATCCTTGATAACATTTTTATATTTCTTTTTAAAAGACATCCATCATTCAGACAATTTTTTATAAAACTGTCGCACACTTAAGTGGTCTTCCCATAATTCCAACTTTTTTCACCCTCACCTACCTAATCTACTTTCATTTTTTTTACCTTTTCCTCTCTTAACATTATTAACTTTGTCTTTGAAATCTATCAAGATAACTTTATGATATGAAAAACCTGTGTTTAATGCACATTCATTTTTTTGTTTCGCATCCTTCTGAAAGCAAAATGTAGGCTATGTATATATTCCTCTATTATATGTCCATGAATTGTTCTTCCATATTCTTAACTTCCCACATCTCATAATTTCTATAATTCTTTACATCATTCCCTTTCTTTTTGCTTCTCAAGTAACAACTGAAGTCTCCTACTATAATAACTTCCATACTAATAGTAATGTAATTCAATATTAAGGTAAACATCTCTTCTCTTTCTTTACTAGTTACCTTTGCATATAATGCAATTATTATCTCTCCATCTAACATCAATAACCATAATGCTACCCATCAAAATTATAGTAATATCAAGCACATTAACTGTCTTTTTCATAATCATTGCTATTCCTGAACAGAAATATTGTCCTAAATTCTAGTTAATCTTATTAATCTTATTATCTCACAGAAATTTTGTTTGAAATTTTTCTTCTTTCATTAAAAATCTTGTATCTTTTTAGTCTTCTAACTATGCTTAAAACTGTTAACATTCAATGGTAATCATCTTGCAATTACCATTATTTATAATTAAAAAAAGTTCTAAGGAAAAAGAATAAACATTTTCTTTATCCTTTTCCTTTATGTTTAATACGGGACTTTTTTTTCTTTCTCTCTCTCACTCTTTTACCTATAGAATTTTTCTTTTTTTACTATATTCCAGGTAATATTTTCTTCATCACTCACTTCAGTACTTTCTTCTATATTTGATTCTTGTTTTTATGTGGCATACTTTTAGCCTTATTTTTGTGTTTCTTCTTTATTTTTTCTACATGATTTTGTTCCTTTTCTTTTTCACTTACTACTTTCATAACCCCTTGAATGTGTTCAGATACAGTAGCTGCATGTATTTCTATTGTCCCTTCCTTATAATCCATCCACATACGACCTACCTTATTGTATTTATAGCATATTAACTCACTTTTTTTTTTCATCATGACCTGTCACGCCACATATAAAACATTTTCTTTTTGTACAATCAACAATTAAATGATCTGATTTTCCACAGTAGAAATAAGTTTTGCGTTGACCCCAATATTTAACAACTCCTTTTTGACCATCGATAATTAAAATACTAGGAATATGAAGGATTTTATCATTTTCCATTTTTAGTAAAACATTACAATCCCAACCACTAGTCCATAATCCTTATTGTCAAAATTTTTAGAAATGTCTAATACATCTTTATATGTGCTATTTAAATGTCTTTTCAAACTCTTTTTTTTTCAGTTTCTTTTCCAAATTGAACATAAATTTTCTTCTTAGTTATTCTGAAAAAAGCTTTAAATACATATGCACTCCATGGAGTAAAGTCTTTCTTATTTTCATATTGACTCAAAAAATGTTTCCACTGCCTGATCATTTTCAAAAATTATACCACAAACAAGTTTCTTTGCTTATATGAATGGAAGCTCTTACCTCTGCTGGAGAAGTTCCTAAAGGTGAAATAACATTGTCCCATACCTCATACATTTCTATTTCTCTATCTTCCTTGGAGAATATCCTAACAGTATAATTTCTGCTTTGTTTTGTAACAGTTTCTTTTCTTTATGTTCCTTTTTTCTTATTCCTTAAACATATCAGCATAAGTTACCATCTCATGTATTTTGTATCAAAAGTACTTCTTCATTTTGAATGTTGTTCATTATATCTCCCCATGATTCATCTTTTCCACTCCCAGGTTCACTTTACCCATATAATTTCTCTAATTAAACATCCTGCAACCATCCCAACCCAAAAATTATAATAACACATCCCTCATTATGCTGGTTCTTTTTCTGGAACAGCTGCTGCTGGAAAATCTCTACTGAATCTGAATAAGTCTTGCCTGCCTTTTCTATAACTAGGCATCCTTCCACTGTTTAAAAAATATCCATACCAGACTTGATTGTCTTCTAACCATCACCTACAACCACTGGAACTCCAATAGAAGGCATATATGCCTTCTGTCTTGATTCTCCAACCTCTTCTCTTCTCTTCTCTTCTCTTCATCTCTCAAAAAAATTTAAACTGATTTGAAGGCTCGACCTTCTTCTTCTTCACCAAATCACCATGAAACAATTCTTGTGACTCCATTGCTGTAAATCTCCGCTTCTTTGAGCAGCTTCCACACTAGAAACAGAAGCAGAATGTACAACCACAAAACTGTTCCCCCCTCATAACTAAAAGAGTAGGGGAAGTCACCAGACTCCCTGGGCAAATTTCCCCAAGTAGTATAAATACAACCTCAGGTTTCCTCTGAGAATAGGCTACACACCTAGTGGGACTAACCCAGTCAACAAAGAATAAAATAACAATAAATAAAATTAAAATACAAAAAGCATCGGAAAAGCTATGGCCTATCCAGTCTGTCTGCTCTGTTCTGTTCTGTATGAACAACTGCACAGCTAAATTATGACCAAAAGTCACTAAAACATAAATTTCTAGGTATTCAGTGCAAACAGAATAATTTCTGTTTGAAGAAATTATTGCAATGTCCTTGCTATTCATTTATATGACTGAGACATTTTAGAAATTGTATCCAATTTGTACTGTAAATGTAGACCAGGTAAGGGCAACACGTGCCCTTGGAACAAATGTGTTTAATCTAATTACTGCTTGCAAAATGATCCAAAACACTTTGAATTTCTATAGTATAGTGAACCAAGATTTTACCAAAATGCAGTTTACTTATTTGAAAGGATAAACAAATTTTCATCAGACAGGTGCAATAGCTAAAATAACAAAAGTATCAGTGCAATTTCTTTGAAGACAAGTCCAGCATAACCTAACTCCTGCTAGAAACTGTGTCTCCTTGGTGAAAATCTTACTGAGTAAAATTTACAATTACAGTTGTTGTATCTTTCGGCTTTTCCCAGTTAGGGGTCGCCACAGCGGAACTCCGGTCTGCTAATGATTGGCAGTAGATTTTTACATGCCAAGTTGCCAGCTCTGATGCACAACCTTCAACGAAGGTACGCCCATTCATCCATGTCTCCACACAGAAGAAGCTTTAGCTGATAATCGAACAGGACGTCTTACTGTGAGGCGACAACGCTACCGCAGCACCACCTTACAGTACTGTTCAGAAACTTTTAGCTTCTAATACTTCCAACATAAATAATACAAAATGCTTCAATGTACAACAAGTAACACAATTTAAATGCCTGTCTGTTTGGACTCCATACTGTCCTTTATTTACCATACAAACAGAACCTGTACCAAGGTCTCAGATCAGTTTACATTGTCCTACAAATTTACCAAACTCCTTATTCCAGAGACAATGAGTGTAACAGCTAAAACAGCATAATTTTCAGACTATAATATGTTTCTACTGATAGGGCTTAATAACACTTAAAAAGAGTACACATAATGCTACAAACAGTTTGTTGCTTTATCACCATAACTAACTCTAGTGAAGTTTTCACCCACATTCATAATGTCATTTGTTGATTGAGTACCTTGAACATTAAATAGTTAGGTCTAGCAGGTACACATTGCTGAGACTTAAGGCTCTGCTATGAAATACATGTAATGAATATTCAGACTGAGTTAGTTCTGAACCTTTCCAGAATCACTACTCTTCATACTATGATGTGTTGTGCATCTAGAAATTTCCTCGCTATTGAACTATGCAGACTTCTTTAGCTGCTACTACTGCTGCTTTTGCCATTGAGTTTGGGTTATTTATTAAATCTCTCTAATTATTTCTGGAGTTTGGAATTTTATTTCAAATTATAATGGATAAGCACCTCACCTGTGTCAGATTTGACCCATCACACTTGCTTCTTTGTCTACTGATAAAGCAATACTACCATCATCAAATCCAAGGTACAAAAAGACCAGAAGCCAGCCAGAAGCCTTTTAAAACCAATTTAATATGTGCACAAAGCACAAAGTAAACACATAAACGCAGACAATTAAAATACAGCATTTTCTTTTCAAACACTTCATCAGATGTGGTTCTGAGGTAAATTGACAGATTAGAATACTACCATTATCCTGAATAGATTACACCAAGATACAATTTTTACACACACACACACACACACACACACACACACACACATATATATATATATATATATATATATATATATATATATATATATATATATATCCAACCACTACCTTTCTTTCCACTCCACTAACTACCTTGATTATAGCAAGCTCAGATGCTCATAAGCCTAGTACTTATTATACAGCAGGAACTTCTTATTGTAACATTTGTTAATGTTTGTTGTGTACTTTACAGATAAAGATTCTAGTTGTCTACTGATGTACTATGTTCTTCATCTGTAAATATGTTGTAAGTAATTGCTATGTAAATTGTTAATCGCTATGTAATCCAATGTAACTACGGTCTGTTTAATTTAACTGGGGAGCTTTTCTCCCCGGGCCTCCGCTGAAAATGGACCTACGTCCAGTTGGACACTCCCGGTCAACAAATATAAATAAATAAATAAATAAATATATATATATATATATATATATATATATATATATATATAATATATATATATATGTATGGGTCCACTATGTAATCCCGAAATACTGAAATTCTGAATTTCAGTATTTCGAAATTACATAGCCGAAAAACACAACTACAATACAAAATCCCGAAACCCCATAACCGCAAAATTTAAAATCCCGAATGTACTCTACACATACACATACACACAACTTCCCCCCACAATCAAATATATAATACTACACTACAGATAAGCAGGAGGGAAAGCCCCCATGCACCCCCATGTGGGGGGCAATCCCCCCACACCCCCCTACTTAAATATTCTAACTCCAAGATCACACAGATACACAAAGGAAACTCACACCCACACATTTTACAGTCCCTCACACACACACACACATCACAGTCACAACACACACTTACACATACTAAAGCCCCTAACCAACACACTTACACATACAAACTTACATAAACTTCCACCCATCCATTCACACACCGTACCAGCAGAAGTGCTAATTCAACATCTCCATGCTTCAGGATTTTGAATTTCACGCTTCTGCGGGTTCCGGAATTTTGTGTTTTTGGCTATGTAATTTCAAAATACTGATGGGATTTCAGTTTTTCGGGATTACATAGTGGACCCATATATAAATAAATAAATAAATAAATATATATATATATATATATATATATATATATATATATATATATACATATATATATATATATCTTCATCTTCTTTCAGCTTTTTCCCAGTTAGGGGTCGCCACAGCAGATCATCTGTCCGCTCATGATTGGCAGTGGAGTTTTACGGTGTTGAGTTGCCAGCCCGGCACCCAACCTTCCACAGAAGGCACACACATGCACACACTCACACGTAGGACCAATTTACAGTGTCCAATTCACCTACTGCATGGCTTTGGGATGTAGGAGGAAACCGGAGCACACATATATATATATATATATATATATATATATATATATATATATATATATATATATATATACATACATACATACATACACAAAAGCATAATCTTCCATAAAAATGAGTTAGTCAGTCCTATAGTGACAGAACCTGTCAGCAACCAAAACATCAATCCACAAAGGATAAAAAGAACAAAAACATTTTTTTTGCAGGGGATTAAGCTCCCTGTAGCCCCCCCACCTCCTGCTAATTATATATATATACTAACTCTGAGATTGTACTATCGTGAGGGTAATGTTATATTCCCTGATCCCCACTGTACAGTGATCTTGTACAGGCAAACTCAATAAATTTTGATCAGCTGCTATTTGTTCAGATGAACACGCTGTAATAGAAGTTGATAACTTTCCATTTCAGCAGAATGTTGTGCTCCTACATATATGTATGTGTATGTATATTTTATTTATTTGTTTATTTATTTTTTATTTATTTATTTTATTTATTTGACATTTGTTGACTGGGATAGTCCGACTAGATTAATGCCCTTTTTCAGCGGAGGCCCAGGGAGAAAAGCTTCAAAGTAATATTATATAATATTTCAAATTACAGTGAATGTAAAAATACAGTGCGATTTTCTACAAAATGCATTAACAAAAATTAAGGCAAAAAGGTACATTATACAATTGCATTTAAAACAGGTTGTTATAAGAGTGACACATAGATGAGGGAACAGCAAACAGTGAATAAGATGAGCAGATAAGTAGTAGTATTCAAATGGGGAAGGGGTGTTAGTACGAGTGCATACCTACTGAGTCTAGTAGAATTGGAATGATAAAAAATGTTAGTAGAGGTAGTAATACAGCAGAATTCCAGAATAGATAAGTGAGGTAGAAGTAATTTATTTGACATTTGTTTACCAGGAAAGTCTGACTGGGCCAAAAAGTGTCCATTTTTAACTGAGGCCCTGGGAGAAATGTTCCACAATCACAACCTATCAAAAATCAATTACAGATATTTTAAATCATAAAGTATTATGTATTACTACAGAAACATGGGAGTGCAGGAAAATGTAATGAGAAAAACATAGAACATATGCTTCATAGTAGAGTGCAGTGAAAAACAATAACATGAGCTGCAGAAAACGATAAAAGGAAAACACGTTAGTTGTATTATTACATTGATTACTATGCAAAAAATGAGACCCAAGACAATTCTATAAGATATTTAAATGAGATATTAGAGATTCCATGATTAGAGACAATGAGAGGAAATTGAAGGATGTTTTAGTATGAGAGAGGGAAATCATATTAGGATTATAGAAGGAAGTAAAGGTGGAGAGAGAAAAGGAGATTGTAAGACGAGACCAGGGTTAGGTGTCTTTAGGTTACTTAAGTTAGTAGGGCGGAAAGAGAAAGAGGTAGAGGAAATGTCACCAGAGAGAAAGTAGATATGGCAAGGTAGAGGGAAAGCCAAAGAAGGGAGTGGAATACGAGTTTGTGTATATGATTGTCTCATTATTGAGTGAACTGTAAAATGAGTGAATACAAAAAGAATTATATAAATCTAAAAAGATCAAAAAAACAAAATAAGGCAACCGCCACCCCGCGTTCCTATACCACCTGAACATAATATATATTAACTATGAGACCATACAAAAATTCCCAGAGCCTGCTGTATTGAGATCTTGCACACAAAGAAGTCAAAAGCCTGAAAAATAATGCTGTGAGAGAATTCACTCTTATGAATGTTCACTCTTACAACCATATGTGTGTGTGTGTGTGTGTGTGTGTGTGTGTGTGTGTGTGTGTGTGTGTGTGTGTGTGTGTGTGTGTGTGTGTCTATGTGTGTGCGCATGCACGCGTGCACATATGTGTGTGCATACATATGTACATGTACAAAAAAGACTACCTTTTATTTTAATTTTTGTATTCACTACTTTATTTTTAGCATAGGTACTATAATTTCCTAGATATAAAAATTTAAGTCTTTCTCAGTTTCTACAAATTTTCGTTAAATAGCACCTGCTTGTAAATTTATTTTCTTTTGTTATGGGATAGTTTAAGCTTACTGTTTTTCAGTTTCAGAGAACTGTATACATTTGGAAAGTGTATTTAATTCTTTCAGCAATTTCTGTTGTTACTTAGGGATTTGCTGCCTTCTTCTAATTTTATATCATTTGTAAAACCTTTCATAATATGTTACAGTACCTGTGTTTTAACACTGGAAATGCAAATGAAATTATATATTTCCAAATAACAAACCCATCTGCTGACTGCCTAGGGTCACTTTGTCATTACACAACATCACATTTTAGCTCCATGGGAGGCTTGCATTTTATCTTTCTCACTGTAAACTTATTTTGTAATGAGGATTGGATATATTGAACATAGTATATCTAAGGTTTAAACTTAACTAGCTTTTTTTATAAGCATTTTAGGGCAGTGTTTTGAAAAATCATTGCAAAAGTACTACCTGCAAATCACAGCACTGATTGCCCACTTGCATAGATCAAAATAATAAAAAGGGAATTCTCTTCCTGAAAGGTTTTGTTCATCTTTGTAGCAACCTTCTGTCTCTCAGACTACCAAGCCCACTGCTGTTTCCTTTATCTACGGTAACCCATTTATCTCCTTATAGAGAAGAGTTCAGAGTAGTGTCATTACTTCCTGTTGAATCTGACGTTTTATCTTGTGATCTGCCTTGCCTCCCTGGCCCATCGTCTGAATTACTGGATGTTCATTGATTTTAATGCATGCTGAATCTGCATGCCATCATACATGCCTTCTCCTGCTAAAAATCCCACCATAAACCCATGTTATAACTTGACTAGGAATATCCCCCCAGGCATTTACTAAAATATTTCCATGAGTAAGGTGATCTGAACATTTGCTTCTCATCCCTTCTCCTTCAGTGACATTCTTTCATATCTAGGCCATTATCTGAATCATTCAAATCTGTCTTTTACAAAATGAGCTGATGCTGTATCCCTAAACAAACAAGCCAAGGCTTCACTGTAGTATAAATTTATAACACCTGTTTATAAATTGTCATGCAAAACTTTGAGACTATAAGCTTGGACAACTTATAACTAGTTAGGTAAATATAACTGTTGTTTAGGAATGCAAATACAGGAGAAGTGTATTAACTATTACTAAACTGCATTCATTAAGAAAAATGTAACCAATTCTTTAAAAGAGAAACACCAAAGAAACTGCATTGTACTTTGTATATTAGTAAAATATGTAATATGTAAAGGTAGTGTGTGAAACTGTACACAAAAATTGCACATTTGTTACTGTAGAAGTTTGAAAGTGAAACAAACCCTACTATGCACACATCTGCAGTGCTTGAATCCTAAATGGAAATGCATAAGTGTACAAACAAGAAAACATCTTTGAAAACTCATAAAAGAAGATAAAAGGGAATACTGCCTGGGAAACTGCTAGCTCAGGAAGAATTGCTGGATTTTCCTGCTGAAGCATGGATAGAGAAAGAAAGAGAGACAGCTGTCTATAAATGCTTTGACATATATATTCTATTCTTAAATGCTAGTGTCAGATAGGGCACAGCATATCTTTTGCCAAATTAAGATCTAGATGAGCTAGTAGAGTTACTGTGCATACAAATGTTTTTTTTATTTTTTTGTATGAGATTTTTCATGTTTATTGTATATTTACTTTTTTGAGTGGAATGGTTTATTTCGTATGTTTTGTGCAAAGAACATTAGTATTCAATTTTAAATGCTTATGGTTGATGTCTTTATTTCTTTATGAGTGTGTGTGTGTGTGTGTGTGTGTGTGTGTGTGTGTGTGTGTGTGTGCGTGTGTGTGCGTGTGTGTGTGTGTGTGTGTGTGTGTGTGTGTATGTGTGTGTGTGTGTGTGTGTGTGTGTGTGTGTGTGTGTGTGTGTGTGTGTGTGTATGTGTGTGTGTGTGAGTGTGTGTGTGTGTGGTGTGTGTGTGTGTGTGTGTGTGTGTGTGTGTGTGTGTGTGTGTGTGTGTGTGTGTGCGTGTGTAAAGCCAAGATACAAAATTGAAATGAAAAGCACTGGACTCGGTCTTTTCTTGATCTTTGATCATTACCATATCTCATCAAATGAGCAGATGTTTTTAATTGTGTTATTGTAGTATTGATGAAACACAGTATTTATAAGGGGTCCAACTAATGTTACTGCTCATGTCGTGTTCTAAGCCTCTACCATAACCCCCTGCCATATGTCTTTCAATTAAGCGTACCCAAAGTCCAGCACTTGTTGAGTATATTGATGACACTATATACATGCCAGTTCCCTATACTATCCTGTTCAATATTCAAAATGCAGTTGTAGTCTAAATTTAAGTGCTAAGATCCTGATACTCAGATGGTAGGCACTCAATGCTATGACTGACACAACAAAATTATTTTACTCTTCAGAATATGGAACAGTGTTTGCGGATGAAGTCTAACTCTTATGTGTTAAGTTCATTGTGAAGCAAAATGGTGTAGGATGTTATGAAGGCAGGGATCCCCTTTCACAAAGATTAGTAGGAAATAAATTAACTTATTGTGGAATATGGGATTTATTCAAAAAACAGTGAGGAGAAAAGCTCCACATGGCTGTATGGAAAAGCCAGGTTATCAATGCAATAATCTTATATTAGTGGGGAAAACAGACATCAACAGAATGCTTTGCTATCAATGGTGTAGGTTTGTATCCGAGAATAAACGGTGAGGAATGGTAATTGCAGGGATATACTGCAGACACTTTTGACAACCTGCTCTGTGGACATTAGCAGGAGTGAATGCATCACTGCATAAGCATACGAAAGTTCCAGGAAGGCAGTCACAAGGTCTTTCAGTTTTAACTGTCAGAATATAACTGGTGGAAAAGAGTGCACTCCTATTTCACAATGACGAATGGAATATGACAACAGTGGCATTATTTTCACTTAAACAGAAGAGATGAGAAACAAATTTTCAGCAGTACCTGGTACTTTAAAAATTTTGAAAAATATTGTTTCTTAATTAGGAATACTTCATCATAGCTTAATTAAGAAGACCCAATGACAATAAGCAACATAATGCTGCTACAGTGTTTGTATACATTGTAAATTTGTATTACTTTCATTGCCACTTTAAGACTATCATACAATATTGCTGTTTTAATAGTGTATGTATCCCACAATGCATTGCATTTAAGCCTTTGGGGAAGTGCGTTCAAGATTACTAAAGTGTTAAAACTGTTATTGTTGAACTGTCATTTGTACAGAAAAAGTTATCTGTTTAACTAAAATGCTGTTGAAGCTTGATGTTTTCTGCCTTGCCTTCCCAAACCCATTAATAACCCTAGCTGCACATCATGACATGAGGTTAGAGGTTAGATTCTTTCAATGAAAAAAGCTCAAAAAATGCACAGGTGTAGCTGGCTCAACTAGCAGCCTGTGCCGGTTCCACAAACTATGCCTCACTCACTCAGCTCTTCAAGTGAAGAGCAAAAAAGGACTTTTGCTAACTGCAGAAAGCCGATTAGCTTTCTACAGGACAGCACCCATGTGCCTCCACATCTCTTTAAGTGACGAGCAAAAAAAAAAGTCTTCCTACAGTAATTAAGACATTTCTACACCATACCAATTGCAACTCTAACACACACACAAATGTCTTCGGATTACTTGATTATTGTGTACTTATGCCTTTGCCCAAGCTCCCAGATTTTATAGTAAAAAAACAACAACTGTAATGATTCAAAGTAACTCCTGGGAATGATTTAACTGAAACAAAATGCAAGGTTTCAAACATTAAGTGCTCCATCAACATTTCTGCTCAGTTACCTCCTTGACCTACATATACATTGTCTTCGTAGAACTTTCATAGTAACACTTTTCCTGAAATGCTTTATCAAAAAATGTTTTGTAAGTAATCATATTCATTGTAATTGTTTACACAATAATATGCATTGTCAGAATCAGTCAGGAGTATTCAGTTTATGGTGCATCTGTTGTGTACCTTCATACTTACAGATTTTGAGCAGAGAGAGTTCTCTCTCTCTCTCTTTCTCTCTGTGGTGGTGATGGGTGTGTGTGTGAATGTGATAATAAGTAATATAAAGCTGCTACAGTGTTTGTATGCATTCTAAATGTGTACTACTGCCATTGCCACTTTAAGACTATCATGCAGTATTGTCATTTTAAAAGTGTATGCATCCCATAATGCACTGCATGTAAGACTTTGAGACATTGTGTTCTAGGTAATTAAAAAGGCTAGCAGTGTTTCTGTTGCATATCCATTGTGTACAGAAGAAATGGCAGTTTAACTAGAATGCTACTACATCTTGATGTTCCTCACTTTGTCAATGTACTGCCATAGAAGCACAATGTGACAAACCCTAAAGAGGATTCATTTATCAGAGTGCATGTTGATATATTGTGAACAAACATGCATAGACACACTCTCGAGTGCACATATACACATACATAATACGCACACGTACGATGTGCACAGATATAGACACATGAAATAGTAATATTCACCAGCAGAAAGTACTCCCATGCAGTATAGAAACTCCTGGCCTACTTATGAAACCTGCTTAGTAAAGCATTTCTAGCAACTTGTAAGCTAAAGTTCAGCCTAACACTGATTTTTATTTAGCGGTGAGGAGGCAATTCGATTTTGCATAAATACTCTGCACTGATTATCAAATTTTGTTGCATCAATCTATTTAACTAGGCAATACTGGTGTACATAGCTCTAAAAAGATACACAGAAAAGCACATACTAAATTTGGGAACTGCACATTCAGTTGTGTAATGTACCTAGGAGTCATAATGTTATGGTCAGAGCACATAGACAGCCAGAAGAATGAAGCTCTAATCTTAGTTTACTCTAAATCACAAAGCCCAGCACTGCACTGGCCACATGGCTGAGTTTCATTGAGTTCATACAAAGAAGGAACACTTTATATGCATGAATTCTCATTTTGTTCTCTCCTTATTGTTGTTATTATCTGTCAGTTAGTAATAGCAAGAAGAGAGACCAGTTGTTTGATCTGTTTCAGGTTTCAAATGTTTGATCTTGGCTTCTGTGACTATCCTTTCAAATGATGGTGACATTTCTTGGGCTGCATCCAGATTTAGGGATTAAAGAAATAGCTGTTGAGCTATGGACAAGCTCTATCTTGGTAGCAATCATGACTCTTTAATGAATTGTGCTATTCCTAAAGGAACAGACTCTATTTGGTACATAAGAGCATTTTAACAGCATATAATGAAAAAAAAAAAAAAAAAAAAACAGGCATCTCTGTGGAATCACATAATGATTTGTGTAGAACATTAAACTTCTAGACATGACAATTTTACCCAAAACTAAATGTGAAATTACAAACGAAAGCTTAAACTAATAGGATTAGTTGCTTCATTTATTATGCAATATTGCGAGATCATAATTGTAATCATATTTGTGTAAAATAGTTCACACTAGGTTGTCAGGATTATAACTATGGCAGTATACGCAACATGTTCACATTTCTAAAGGGGATCAAGTTTTGGTTGCATTATGCCTTCACAGTTAATAATACCATTGTCAAAATATAGATATCGGGCTAGATTCCATTAATTCAGGGCCATGTTGTACAGCTACATTGCTGATAAGGAACATTATGTGCAGGAAGCAGTCAGCAATGGTGGGCAGCTCAAAAGAGCCACATACAATGATGTCATTATTGTACCAACTACACCATCCATATACACATTTCAGTGGCTGCAGCTCCAAATCTGCATACTGTATTAAAGGACTATAATGTGATTTTGAGACAATATTAATCAGTGTTATCATTAATGCACCTCATGTTAAGCAACAGCATGTTCATACAAGTGAGGTAGGGATCTCTTCACTGCATACAAAATTCTCAATAGGATGTTCATATACAAGGCGTACTGCATGTAAATGTGAGTACAATTTACAAAAAAAAAAAAAAAATGTTTAGTGCAATGTAAATAGTTTCATCCACATATCATGTTTTTGCAGTAGTCAAAATTAAATCATGACCTACTAAAGGGCGGTACACACTGAGCTCTGACAAAGCCAAAAATTCTGGAGTGATTTAATACTTTCTATGACTGTGGACACACTAGCTCATTGTGGTTGTTAGGCTGGCAGGAATGTTCCTTATTTACTCTGTGACCTGATGCAGACACGTTTTGGCAGGAGTGAGTAAAGCATTTTGAGATATAGAAACACATGGTAATGGTAGTTGTATGTTTCCATGTGGGTGTCAGTATAACCAGACTGACAGAGAAATGTATTTTCTTCTGTGGGGACCTGATTGTTCCTAATATGTTTCATAAGGACTGATTGTCTTTCTTCATTTATTTCTTTATTCATTAATCTATCTATCTTTCTATCTCTCTGTAGCTATTGAGATATCATATTGTATACAGTAGTGATAATTACATGTGTAAACTTGGGTATGTATTTCTAAATGTTGTTGCATAAGGGCTACACAGGAGGAATTTGGTATGGCATGTCTGCATGTTTCAAGCATCTGCCACCTATTTTTACATCTGTCTTGGATCAAATCCATGTTCACATTTCATTTCTTTTTTGTTTTGAGATTGTGGGTAGGAACTGTACTGTACCATGAAGTCATGTGCACTTCTAAGTTTGCATGCAATCCATGCAAGCTTTCATTTAGTGTTATACCCATGTCCCAGGTATCACACTCTTGGTGTATTGCCTCAACCTGAGCATTAATTATTTTGGACTTGGACCTTTCTCTGCCTAATCAATGCACACAGATGTGGAAGTGACTATTTTTCTCTTCTCATTCTGCAGGTGAGATTGGACAAGACTGACAATGTTCAAAAGTCTTGAAAGCTGACTCTATAGGTATTTGAACACACTCTTCAGTGGTCCAACAGTTTGCGTTTTATTGTCATGTAGCAGTCACGGTTCTCAGCCTCTATTCTTCCAGACATGGAATAGTGTGTCTCAAAATTTCATACATTGGATAAATGATATTGTTTTTTGATTATAAAATGTTGTTAATACAGTGTGAGTCAGTATCATTTGTCATATATTTTTACTTACATATAGTAAAAATGGATCTGTGATAATCCTTTTTTTATGTGGAACAGGGAATTCTCATAAAATAGTATGGGAAGCAGTTTCTCAAAGTGAGTTATTACTGAGAGGTGTGGTACCAATTGTTGCATATTGTGTCTAATTCCAGGTGTATGTAGTTTGGGTTGGGTAGATGTTAGTAGTTTTGACAAAGTTAAAGCTACTGCATTAGTGATCATCTACTGTTATGATAAGATCACTTACAAGCCTGTAGTTTATATAAATATTTAATACACACACACACACACACACACACACACACACACACACACGCGCGTTTCAATATGTAGGAATTTAAACTACCCATGCCAAATAAATGAAGTACTGAATACAAAAGTTTATGTAAATATTTAATACACACATACTTACACACACCACACTCACACACACACACTCACACACACACACACACACACACACACACACACACACACACACACACGCGCGCACACACTCAGAAACACAACTGTGTCCAGCTTTTGAAACTACTTTCTTGACTGAGTACAGTATAGATGTCTTATTGCTATCAAATAAATGCAAAAGTTCATAAAGCGCAACGCATCAGCACCCCATCATGTCTTTCAACTGTCCCTAACTTTGCTCTGTCCCACATAAATGTTTTGATTGTCTGGTAAATCTCTGAAGATTACTGTCAGTCAATGAAGCCACATGTTATAGTTTCATACTTTTTATTGTTCAGAAAATGTATTTGATGGAAAATCTCTTTCTTTATGAAGTGAATTACAGTTTTATTTACATTTTGTCCCTCATTCTACAGGTTTTCTGTGAGACTGTTGGCTGTATCTGAAATTGTTGTTCAAAGAAGTAAGTTATGAGCTTAGTTTCTCGCTCTCTCTCTTTTGCTGACTCTGTCTCTTGCTCTCTGTTTCACTCTCTCACTCTCTCTCTATCACACACAAACACACACACACGTGTGTACACATACTTTTTCTTTTACATTCACTAAACAAGAATGGTATTCTCAGAGCGCCTAAAATGGTGGCCAATTGCTTTTTTCAGTCTCTGCTTCATGACAGCTTAATATGCTGCCATGAAACAATTAACTTATTTTTTAGCAAATGTTATCTATACATTAATACACTTTTGGAGCATATTCAATGCCCATTAGGGTATGAATGTACATTTTGCCATTTATCTAATGTGTAATATTATCCACAATGAGTTCTGTTATGTACTTTCAATGAAAATGTTGAATCAAAACAAAAGTCGTAAGCATTTGTGAGTATGATCTTCCCACAACTGATTACCTAGAAGATCAAAGATTTTAACTGAATCACAAGCTACTTTTTTCCCCTAGAAGTGCAAAAAAGAATTTGCCTTGAGAATAAAGTTTAACAAGTGAATTCCGTTACATTGTCATAAAACAGAAAATAGTATTCCTGGGTATGATAAAGGGGACAGTCATAATGGTTTGGAATTCATGGGAATAAGCTTGACCGATATGGCGAATAACCATCTTTTGTTTTAGTATTTGAATATTCTAATTTGTTTTTAAATTAAAAAAGAAATGTCACTCAGTGCAGCTCATGACCACAACACTCAGTAATGCAGTGAGTTCCTCATCAGTAACATTCTTCCTTTTCATTTGTACAAGACTTTAGCAGTCACTGTGTCCAGATCAAAAGTTGTCATTTCCCATAATTCTTTTTTTCTGCTATTTCTTTAGGAAAGATTTAAAAAGGCTCATGTCAGTAAGTTGTAGGCATTTTTTTTGTTTGTTTTTTTGTGTGAATAATTTCCTGTCTATATCTAATTGTTTTCTTTTCAGCATGGTTGCTATTTTCCGTTTCCTGCCTTTCTGGCTTTTTAAAAATGTCATAATACTTTTTGTTGCACTCATCACTAGAGTTGTGCTTTACTACAACTTAGGTGATGATGTTTCTATGTGGTTGTTATTCCTTCTCTGTCATCCTTCCTTAGGATGTAAAAAAGCAATTGCTTATTTAATTTAACAGAGAATTCTCATAGGCTACATTTGTACCTTAGTCACTCACATCAAAGAATTTCTACCATCAAAACTAAGCTGTTTTGGAGGGTAACGGTGATACTGTAGTCGACATCATTACTTACTGTTACTTTGTAGGTGATGGCCTTCTGCAGGCCTTCCTGGGAGATCTGTAACAGTTCAGCCACAACACGGATCTCACGGGCACTGATGATTGAAGCAAGCTCCTGGGAGTCTGCCTGTAAATGTAACAGAAGATCAGTTTAGGGAGGGTACATAGAGCTTTTTACTTTACTTGACCAACTGACATCAATAATATCTATCCTTCTTACAGTGTTATCTGGACTTAAATTCAAAATCCTGTATAAATACATAGTTACTTAGGATAACACTATTTGTCAGGCAGTAAAATTGTTATTGCATAGCATTATATTGGTGCATTACCTCACCTCTTCTGAAACATCATCCAGCAGACAGTATAACAAATATTTCACAGCCACTAACATGATTTTGAAATTTGTGGCTTGCAAATGACCATTAGTCTGATATACAAACTTTCAGATGTTGGCATTATACACCTTTTTCATATTTTAACAGTAACAACTATAACTGAATTCTGATTGACTTTATGGAAATTTCTGACCATAAACAACAGCTACCAAAACCTTCGATCAAGTCCTGTGATGTGTACTTATTTGTTGGCTATTAATATTTTATTGTGTATGCCTGAACACGTTTTATGTTTGTAATATGGCTCTGGACATGAGGCAGATTTAGATTATTTTCATAATCAGTTGTGACTGAATATGATGTTATCCTTCACATCTGACCAAGAAGTTTCTCACCTGGCCATTATTTCCAAGTCACTTGCAGAAGGTTTTTTTATACAGCACTCAGCAGAACCACCTACAAGGGAAAGTGCTGTTTTACTCTTCTATCAAATGGAGCTAATTTTCTGTTATGAATAAAATGTAAAACAATAAATAACTCAGAAATCTTGGAACACCTAAATGCTGCTCTAAGGGTTATCTTTAGAAGGCCTGATTGTATGCAGGCAGTTTGCCCACACTGCCAGCAGTTTATATGCAGCTAGCATATAAGCACATAAATGGACCAACTGGGGCTAGGTGGAATTCAGAAGGCACTGACTCATTGGGCCAGCTGGGGCTACATGGAATTCAGAAGGCACTGACTCATTGGACCAGTTGGGGCTAGGTGGAATTCAGAAGGCATTGACTCATTGGACCAGCTGGGGGTAGGTGGAATTCAGAAGGCACTCACTCATTGGACCTGCTGGGTCTAGGTGGAATTCAGAAGGCCCTCACTCATTGGACCTGCTGGGGGCTAGGTGGAATTCAGAAGGCACTGACTCATTCTTTCATTCTTGTGAGACAGTGAGAGGAGCAGCAATTGTAGGGCTTGTCTCAAAGGAAATTCTAGGAATATCTGTAACCAGCAAGGGTCATAAAATGCTGCCAATCACAATGGACTTGTGGATGTATATGAATGTGTCACAGCTTTGTATGCAAAAGGTTGGCAATGGCATCATGTACATATAACATTCCATAAAACAATGTGTGAAGGTCCTCACTGTCTTATGTTCCAGTCCTTGAGGAAAATAACAGGCATCAATCTTCACTGCATGAGACCCCAGATATACAAACTCAGTATACAAAAAATACAGAGAAAAAAAATTGGTAAAACAAGAAGTCATTACAAGCATAATCTGTAGACTTTAGGCTTGTCCCAACAGCTAGTAACATGTTACTTATCCTGAAATAATTCATATTCTATGGAGAAACTACCTTTAGAAAACGGTTTGCAGTTTCATTTTGGAACAGCAGTTAAGCCAAACTCTCCTTTCTTAGGTAGTTACAAGTTATGTGTTCTGGGAGAGCAGTGAGGATCCTTGCCCAATTCACACACGCACACACACACATACACACACACACACACACACACACACACACACACACACACACACACACACACACACACACACACACACACACATCCACATATGGATCATATTTAGAATATTGACTTTCTGAAAATCTAAGCATCATATAATCAAAACGAAACAAGTCCTCCTCCACCAAATGTTGAACACACTAAAAACCAACATGATGGTAAACAACCAGATGCAGTGTGTATCCCAAAACATTTTTAATCCAAAATACTAAGCACTTTCATCCCTGATAACATAAAATATGGAGACTTCATCAGAGTAAAATGAATAATTAATATAAATATTACATTGTTTTTTTTAAATATGTGTACAGGTGTAATACAAAGGACAATGTTGTGCCATCCTAGTAAATGAATACTTTCTAAACATCAAGTCAACATCTTTATTTTTAGTAGAGGAAAAAAATTTAAAGAATTAGTAAAAAGGAAATTAATGTGTATGGGGACTGTTACAGGTCCAGAATGTCTGTAGTATGTGTAACATTTGTAGGTACATTAATGATGGCCCCTATGTTAGTGTCATTAGCTACTATCGATCCCTAACTTGTCCAGGGCATGTTAATTCTAACTCCTTAGGGGTGGTGTACCTGACAACATGTGTGTTCTGTACCACTTTCTATGTTGGTAAGATGAAGAGAAAACTTAACGACAGAATTCAGGGACATCTAAGGGACATCAAGAAAAACAGGATCACGAATACACTACACAGGCACTCTATTGTATTTAAAAATTTTAATAAGTTCCTTTATACCACTGTTGATAAGGTAATTCCAAATCCAAGATGTGGAGACATTGAAAACTTGTTAGAATTTAAAGAATTGTGTTGCCGGATAAGATTAAATACCAACAATCCACCTGGCTTAAATGATACTCTTTCCTTGAAAAGTGTACTAAAAATGAGATCTTTTAATATTTAGGACATCGATTTCAGGTAACCAATATTGGTGGGGTATCTTTTTGTATACTTTGCATATATACTTGTTTTTATACACATATTTGTTTTTGTTTTTATACACATATTTGTTTTATTTTAAGATTTTTGGATTTCTGGCTTCTGTTTCTTGTTTCTTTTTTAACTATACATTACATATAATATACAATATTTATGCCTAAATAGATGCTGACTTGATTTTAAACATTTATTTAGATTATATAAAGGTGTTTAGAAAGTATTCATTTACTAGGATGGCACAAATTTGTATTGTACCTGTATACGTGTTTAAGAAAGGAATATGGCATTTGTGTTAATTATTCATGTTACGTTAATCTGGCAATAGTGATTGTTCATTTATATATATATATATATATATATATATATATATATATATATATATAATAACTACACAAAGGCATAACTTAAAATCAGTTCAGAAAATAATAATAATGGAGGCGCATTTGGCAAATAAAGGCTGAATTAATTATATGGCTAGACTCTAGCAAGTGTTTACAAAATTAATTATATTATAACCAAGTAACAAGAAAATTATAAAAATGGACTGCCTCAGCATTGCCTACCTCATATTTCTCAAAGTAGATATTCCCAATGTGAAGGATGGAAGACAGAATTCGGAAGATGCTATTCTGGTCATCTGCACTGAAATTAAGGACTTCCATTGCACTGAGTAGCCGCCTGAAATCGTCAGAATCATTTTTTCCTGGAATTTCACAGTTCCCACCCTGGAAAAAATGCAGAATATGATCACATTTTTACATGTCATTTATCTATTTAAGACTGAAGCAAAATACATGTTGTCTAAAGAAATATGCTGTCAGGACTGAGTAGCACCATTAGGTCTTGTGGAACACTTCCAGAGGCACACTACAGCTGGAAAAAGGGGGCAACCACTCCATGTGCAAAGTGTCAGTGAGTGTTTGGGTAAGAGGTGAGACTGACAGATTTTCATCTGGTTTTAGTATATTATCAGCATTCTTACTGGCATTGCATTAGCTGTCAGCACTGAAGTAAGCAGCTTGCAGTTTGCAACAGTTTAAAGCATATTTATTTATTTTTACCCTCAAGTATGAGAGGACATTTTTTCCATGGCACAGGGTCACAGTGTGCCAGAATTGCTAGTGATGACTCTTAATATTTTCACCTATTTTGTAGTTCATCAGTTATTGGAAGTAGCCCATCTTGGTCACAGTACACAACTTTCGGGAGTAAACTAACGATAGCTGGCAGATGGAAAGTTAAACACCCATGCCCTGTCCTGCTTTGTATTTGAATGTGTCTAAAGGCATATTTTCTACTTTGTTTACCCAGTGATTGAGGTCTGTAAAGTTGGTAATTTTCTCTGCAGTATGAAACTGCTTTAAATACTTAGGTGTAGCAGCTAAGTGAATGCATCCATGTTTTACATATATTATAAGTCTGTATAACACCAGGTGTTTATGCAAGTAACTATTTCTTGATACATAGCAAGCACATTCCTGTAGCTTTAATTATTGGGCCATTCTACATGGCTTTAGCTTGAACGTCCCTAGTTGTGTGCCTCTGAAGATGCAAGCCTGCTGCTTGTCAGCAGAAGGAAATTAAATATTTGTCAGGTATGACTGGCTTCTTCTTCTTTCTGTTTTTTTTTTTTTTTTTTTGCTAACACCCATTTTACTAGTATTCCCTGGTGCATCACCACAAATATCCACTTTCAACTTTCCATCATCCCTAACCTATTCCACATCAATTAATTCCTGGGAATACCTCACCAAAGCTTCTAATGGAGCCACTCTTATACAGGTGATCCTACTGCAAGCCAATGCAAACCATCAGTAATATAATGTTTTTTTTTTAATTTCTCTTAAATCTTCCTTTTCGCTTCATCACTTCTTGATTCTTACATTACCTCCCATACTGCACAAAGTCAGTCTCTTCTGTGTAGTACCACTTTCTAGCTTGAAGGTCACACTTGTGTCTCTGATCTCTTCTCTCCAAGCCAAACAGATCTTGATTTTCTGCTCTGACCTAATGCTTCATTTCTTCCCATCATCTTAATTACCCAAATTTTAATACTGTCCAGCATCCTGGCATCAATTTCTACCTATAGCTGCATTACTTGACATTACATCAATGCAGTAAAGATTGGAAGAATTGGCTCTCATCTTCCCTGGCATTCTTTCATGATGACCACATCTCGTGATTGGGAAAAAACATCCCTGCAATGGCTTGTATGAGTTGATGCCGCCATTAATTATACTACATCAGCACCATTTTCAACTCTTGGTTGGAGACCACAGTTTTTTATCACTGTATTTAGCACAGACTCCTCAGGCATCCCTCCATGATATAGAGTACTTTGTACTGCTTGGTACAGAACTCATGTTTTTGTTTTTCTAACCATACATATAGCTTATCCAGGCATTGCTGAAACTGACCCACATTTCCCCCTTCTCTTGTACAGATCCATTGTTGCATCATATAAAAGCGACTTCTCTTGCAGCCATTCTTTTGGCTGATGTTTTTATAGTTTTTGTAGACAATCCCAAGGTACAACTCTTGTCATTGGACATGGTATGACATTTTGTTTCACTATGTTCACTGTTTCTTGTATATTAAGCAGTTCCTGAAGCACTTAGCCAAGTTTGGAGCAACCTTGAGACCATACAGATTTCGTAGTAGCATCCTATGATATAATGAATACCTTGCTGAAGTTTAAGTGCTGTGTCTGATATCAAGTGATTGGTCACTATCCTGGTCACTCATTATCCAACCATGATACTGACTCAGGCACCAATCTGAAGTAAATCCATGGTTCTTTTCATCCTGGACATGACTGTTATTTGAAAAGGCAGATGACCTTTTCTTTAGTATCCACTTCATCACTTTTATTTTGCAGATGTGAGACTGAAAGGGTAGTAATTACCTTGTTCAGTTGTCCCACAACCCTTATTAAAGAAAATGTTACAACACTGACAGCCAAGTCCAAAGGCATCTACACTGGCTCAAAGAGATGTCAAACATAACTGTTACCAGTCAGGACAGCTTCTTCTTCTGGTAGCTGGCATTGCAGGCCCTTGACAGCCCGAGACCTTATTCCTCAATCATTTCACTTTTGTAATGCTTCCTGCCAATTGCCTACCTGTTTGTTTGTTTACCTATCTAATAAACCAATAGCATGCAATAGAACAGCATAATGTCAAATGTGAAACATGAAGTCAAAATTAAAACAAATATAAATCTGTAATGAAGTTGGAAAATACACTTTGAGGGAATATATCAGAACAATTTCCAATATATTTTGCAGATGGAGTGGATAGCCTCACACCATCAAAGCAGGGGGTTATACCCCTCTACATAAATTAACTAAATATACTAACTAAAAGTTCACAATAACTCAGAGCAAAGGGAAGAATTTACTTACCATCAAGTCTAATAATTTTATGACCTTAGACTATTTAAATTAAGTTATCAGTGGCATCCTGGCTTTGTGTCATCAAGATCAAAAGACCTGATGGTGACCCAGAAGACCTGGGGTCTGATAGTGATATGGGTACTTCAACAGATGGCTGGGGTGTAGGAGTGAAACTATATCAACAGATGAGTGTTAACAGCATGCAGCAGTATAGTCTGAAATGTGAGTTCATGGCAAGTTATGCGTTCATGCAGCAAGCACAATTTGACCCATGTATGGAGGTGGATATGGGTCACTGGTATAGCATTCAGGGAAGCGAGCGCATGTTTGGCTGTTACACAGAATAGTGGAGAGAGACTGATCAAAAATTCTGACTACTGTCTGGATAATGGCCTGCTGTGATTGGCTTTCACCCCTGTGAATGAATGGACTTTTCTTTCATGGAAGGGATGATGTTTAGCTGGTCAGGAGATAAAAAATACAGAAAAAAGTTAAGCTTGTATAGTGGGAGAAGCCTTTTTTGTGAAAATAAATTTAGCAAGACTGTTATTAAACATGAAAGTTCAGTATACTAAACAAATAAACCTAATAGTCACAATAACAAATTTCAGTCATTGTGTTCCATACTTTAAGATTCAATGACTTATAAAGTAAATAAAACATCAGTTTAAAACTTCCTATAATCAAAATTCTAATCATCAGTTGTACGATAGCAACATATTTGTAATAACATATGAAAAGTGCACTCCAATGGAAGTTCTTTTTCTTGCTTTCCAGTATTGTAATATGATGCAAAATACAGTTATCTTTGGAAAACAGCATTCTCAGGAGTTGCTCTGATCTGACCACAACATTTCTCAGAAGCTACTATATAAATATCAATTGTTCTTAATAAAAACAGTGCCTTCTACTGATTGCAGCAGTTCTTTCCCTGAAACATGACGAGTTTTACTAAATGTACTATGTCCTCTGATGTAAACACATGTAGTTCCTTTCAATTCTGCTCTTTGAACATGTAACACATTTTAATATAGTTGTCATTAAGACATTGAGTACATGCAATTTAGTTTAATCAGGTATGCAAAGAACTTTGCAACTTTTTAAATAGATTTAAGCGATATACATCTTAGAAAATCCCATTTCTTCATATCAGTTAATGCTATTATACATTTGTACTTAAATTGTACATAACTGGGATACTATAAATAGCATACTTTGTTGAACACAGAACATGGACTTTTGACATTATGATATGCAGCTTATTCGACTGCATATATATGTCTAATTTATAACTATAACACACTGCCATTTTGACAATTTATAAATTTGATTTCAGCTAGATGTTTTTTGAATGCACTGCATCATGCTTTAGATAGGTACGTCATCCTTCTAGCTTGCCTGTTTCTAACAGGAAAGCAGTTCTTTTCTTTGAGGATGATAGAGCAGAAGTCATATTACACATGATTATTAGAACATTTTAATGTTACATGTTTCAACATTTCCAAGCAGCAGGAAGCTCAACCTGGACATGAGCATGCAAATACACATCTTTTGAAATAGTCTTTACAGTTTTCTAACTGCTTTTATCTATCATGTTATTAGAAGGTGTTTTATAGCAGTAGATAGATAGATATAGCAATAGCATTAGCACAGCCTGATGGATGGGAGCAGTCTGTCCAGCTTACCTATGAAATCTACTATAGTTACTGGCTGCTGAGGGCAGGTTTAGGTTCTCCAAATGAAAACAGAATAGCATCCCAGAAGGAGGAGGAGGAGGAGCTGTGTTTTCTTGCTAGTAACAAGAAGGCTAGAAAGATTGGCTGCTCTGAAGCGTGAATGCAATGCTCTCAAAAATCATGTAGCGGACATGAAATGCATTAAATTTTATTATGACAATGTACCACAGTGATAAATCAGATAAGCACATATACTTTAATAGTCTGACCAGCTAAGTGTTAATCTGAACCTCTGTGACCTACAAAGAATAATGATTGGTTGCTTTGAGCTATGAGATAACCCCCTTAAGTGGTATTCCCCATTTCATATCTTATGTAATGTAATTTTTCCCCATGTATCTGTTACCTTCTAATGAAATGCTTCCTCATGCTGGACTATAAGAAGGGTGCCATATACAGATGGAGGATTATCGGAGATACAGGGATGGAGAGCATTGGCCAACACATGATGCTTACTAGGAGATTGTGAATGTCCTCGGTAGTTGGCTAAGCGTTCCTCTTTTCCACTTTGTCCCTTCGGACATGAAAATGGCTACAGGGCATATACAAGTGATTTTCTCATTAACAAAGCCTTATGGTGCTTCAGAAAACCTCTCCCTTAGTTGATTTACTTTATGTAAACATTGTTACTACCGATATGTCGTGCTTGTATTCTGTGTCTCTTTATTTTAACTTGAGATGAATGAAGTGTTTCTCTAGAAATTGCTTGTTTCAATTTAATATCGGTATTTATTAATTGCTGTTAGCTGTTAACCATTGTATTGTTATAAATATCTGTTGAACTCTGTAAAATTTCTATGTGAGTCATCTGTGGTTACATATCTGTAATATGAAGCACTGTGGCACCACTATTCATTGTAATTGCCTGTGGTCTAGGTGTTGGCTGGAAGTGGGTTATGATGGTTTCACATATTTAGCCAATTATCAAATAGGTTAAAAGTAAGTTAGTGGGATGACAGTGCCTCATATTACAAAATAGTGACAGCTTTTCATTCTTCTTGCATTCCCTTTTAAAAACCTGAGAGCTGTCTTCAAAGGACTGAGGCTGCAGTGCAGTAATACACACAAAAACATACTTCTCCAAGCTGTTGTGTCCAGTGTGTCACTTAACGCAACTCCTCTGAGCCATCTTATGATGTCTGAGACTCAGTACTTTTACATAACTTCACTTTATGCTTTAATAAATGTAATACATATATAATGCATCTATAATATATTACATTTATACTGCATTTTTTTCATTAATCTACTCAGTTAGCTTTAATAAATGTAATAAATATATAATGCATTTATAATATATTACATTTATACTGCATTTTTTCATTAATCTAGTTAACTTACTCATTACAGTAAGGAAACCTCCATAAAAAACTTCTCCAAAGCCAACTTCAAGCTACTCAAGTCAGAAGTGACAAACTTGATGACACCCATGCAGATGGGAACTGAAAATTCGACTGCTGAATCCTACACTAAGGCACTGTACGAGCATATCCACTCATGCATGAATCATGCCATCCCAAATAGAACCAAGATGCTCTCATCCAAAAAAGGAAGCTAATCTGGTGGTCCCCTGCCATAAACAAACTTTACAACAAAAGGAAGAAACTGTTGCAGAAAAGAGGAAAATCCCAGGATGCAAAAAACTCCCTTACCAACCTCAGTAAGAAACTGAGATGCCTCATAAAATCCTCCAAAGCTAGTTATGAAAATAAAATTGCCAAAGATTCCAAAGACAACCACAAGGCATTCTATAACTATGTCAAGTATCTAAATGGCAATGCTCAGATCTGCTCTGAGCTAAAACAGAATGGCATTAAATATACTGATCCCAAGGATATTGCCAATATCCTGGCAGATCGATTCAGTGCCAACTTCACCCCCCTTTCATCCCCTAAATGGCCCATCCCAATACCGGAAGATTGCCAAATTCCGGTAATAACAGCCATACAGGTAAAAAATGCATTCTCCAAAGCTAAGAATACAGCATCCATGGGACCAGACGACATCCTGGGCTGTGTACTACATGAACTACAATATGAACTGGCACCTCACTTAAGTGCCATGTTTAATCATAGCCTTACCTCAAGTTTCATGCCAACTGAGTGGCGCAGAGCTACCATCCCATCAGTCTGACGAGCCTTATCTGCAAGGCCATGGAGTGTATTATCATGGAACTTATAAACAAAGACATTGGCAACCTTCAAACACTGGACCCCACCTAGTTCGGGTTCGTGAAGGGCCGATCTTGTCTCCTGAACCTGACTGACTTCTTTGAATCAGTCTCCAGAGCCATGCACAAGGGTAAGATGGTTCACACAGCCTATCTAGACCTTGCCAAGGCCTTTGACACCATCCCCCACTCTGGAATCATACATAAACTTACTAAGCTGGGAATGAATCCCTACGTCACCCAATGGGTTGCTAACTGGCTTACTGATAGAACCCACACTGTAAAAGTAGCCAACTCCAAATCCAGCTCCAGACAAGTGACAAGTGGAGTACCTCAGGGTTCAGTCCTGGGACTGCTCTTGTTTGGCATCTACTTCTCTGAAGAACAGGCCAACACTAAGGGACTCTGGCTAACAAAGTTCACAGATGCCTGCAAACTGGGAGCCATTATTGAATCCCCAAATTATGTGGATACTCTACAAAAGGGCCTTACAGAAACAGATGCTTTATACCAGAGCCATGGGCTAAAGCTCAATGCCAAGAAATGTATAGTTATCCCCTTTGGGAAAAAACATGTACCTGTGAATTACCATATATGTGGCAGTACACTAAACACTGAAAGTGTGGTAAGAGACTTAGGGACACAGGTGGAGAGTGGTCTCACCTTCGATAACAACATCACCACAACAGTCAGGAAATCCTTCTATGTGGCACACCTCATCACTAAGGGTTTTTCATCCAGAAAAAAGGAGGTCATTGTCCCACTGTACTCATCCCTCATTAGACCCATTATAGAATACAACGCCTCATAAGTGGTACAGTGTGAAATATTTTCTGCTTAAAAACCTCAGCTTTGGCCGGCTAAGAACTTGCTATATTCAGCTGGACGTATAAGAGAATTTAAGTACCTTTATCTGCTTTTTTTTTTCAAAAAAATACAGTATTTAAATTTACTTTAACTGTGTGGAAGGAATATTAGCTGAACTGGAAGTTAGTCAGTGTTTGCTGAATTTTGTTATTTGCTAGTAATTACAGGTGTGGGGGTAGTCACATTCTTTGATTTCCTGTCCTTGCCTATTTAAGTGGTACAGTGTAAAATATTTTCTGCTTAAAAACCTCAGCTTTGGCCGGCTAAGAACTTGCTATATTCAACTGGACGTATAAGAGAATTTAAGTACCTTTATCTGCTCTTTTTTTTTCAAAAATATTCTGATTTCAGGCACTCCTACTGTGTACAAAGAGAGCATCTGGGAAACAAAAAAAAAAAATTTAAGCTTGTTTCCTGCCTTTCCTGTTAAGTGGTATAGACTATTTGTAGGCTTCTGAGCCCCCAAGCCCTTCTGTGTTGGAGGGAAGCCTTCTAGCTTAGTTTTTTTACTTATAATTAGCCAGTTTTCTAGTTTCAGCACTCAAATCTGTTTCTTTGATCTCAGCACTTGTTCAGGGGAAAAAAAAAAAAAAAAAAAATTCATCTGCTTTTACTGTACTTGTGTTTCTACCTACTTTTTTTACTTTTGCATCATCTTAAAAGTACTCAGTTGTATTTATTACTGCTTGGTGTAACTCATTCTAAGCCTTTTGGTTTAAACACTTGGGCTTCGGACCAGTTGTTTTGCACTGAGAGGGTTTGTGGTCTGCACTGTAGTGGCAGAACAGGTAGCTTACATCCTTCTAGGTTGGGAACTGCTGATTGAGGGCTCAGTGTCTGTTATTCTAAAAGTGTATTAATTCTGGTTTAAGCACTTGGGCTTTCAGGCCAGTTATTTTACATTAAGAGGGTTCGTGGTCTGCACTCTTGTGGGAGGAGAGGCTGGACTCTGCCCTTCTGAGCTGGGAATTTCTGGTTGAAGGCTTATAGTGCATGCATATCTGAACTGCTTCTTACTGAAGTTGGTGCGCCTTGTTTGCTGTGGCATAGACTGGATTCGGGCCTGCTGGATCTAGCTTTGTTTGTGTAACTTGAGCACTAATCAAGGCATTCTCTAAAGTATTCAATTGTATTTATTACTGCTTCGTAGTAACTTGATTAAAGTGTAGCTATCATTCTAAGTCTTTTGGATTAAGCACTTGGGCTTCAGACCAGTTGTTTTACATTAGGAAGGTTTGTGGCATGCACTGTGGTGGCAGGACAGGTAGCTTTCATCCTTCTAAGTTAGGAACTGCTGATTGAGAGCCCAGTGTCTGTTATTCTTAAAGTGCATTAGTTCTGGTTTAAGCACTTGGGCTTCAGGCCAGTTATTTTACATTAAGAAGGTTTGTGGTCTGCACTCTTGTGGGAGAAGAGGCTGGACTCTGCCCTTCTGAGCTGGGAATTTCTGGTTAAAGGTTTATAGTGCCTTAATATTTGAACTGTATCTTACTGAGGTGACCTGTGCTTGACATATAAGGCCATGTCAAACCCTGATTTGATGAATATGCTTCACCTCAAAAAATCTAGATCCCTCAGAACCACAAGGGCGGGAGACTTAAACCTTGACACGGTTATTAATAGAACGTGCTGGAGGGACAGATTCATCACCCAGAGACTCCCTATGCTGTGGAACAAAATCCCGGTACATGTGAGGCAGAGCACCTCGCTGGCCTTGTTCAAGAGGAATCTTGACCAATGGATGGGGGATCGCAGATATACCCCAGGGATTACTTCAGTGTCACTGCTTGACAGAGGCACAGCAAAATAATAGGCATAGTTTTATTCAAACTAAAGGGGTGGCGAAAGCCAAATAACTATGGGCTAGGCTTATAAATGCCCTTGGGCAGATAGCCTAGTATGAACCTATGAACCTATGAAGCTATGAAATTGGTACACCTTGTTTGCTGTAGCATAGACTAGACCCAGGCCTGCTGAATCTAGCTTTGTTTATATGCTTGTTGTTTGTTTGCTTGTTATTTCCCTGGAACGCTAATTCCACCTAATACGCGGCTTCTCAGCGCTTCTGTGGATCACTAGTGATATCTGCATTGCTTACTGTACTTATTTCCTTGTTTCACTTGAAAGAAAGTTACTGTTTGTCGTTTTTGCATTTAAGTTACCTGTAACACATTGCACTTAAGTTACCTGGCACTTGCTCACTAAAGCAATTATATAAGTCAGCACTAAAAATTAAAAGCACTACACCCTCACTCCCCACTGGCCCTGGTTTTCAATTATTAAGGAATTCCCAATATTATTCTAGCATGTCCAAAGGTCAGTTGTCAATCTCCTCTCTGGTCCAGCTGGTGAATCTGGGAATCTTGAGGCAATGTTACAACTGCCTCATGTACACAGACAACCCTCTCCTCCTCCCAACAAATTCCAACACATGTGAGAGATGCAACCATATAGCCAAACTGGAGGCTAAGCTCTCTCAACTCAGTACTGGCATAACCAGTCAGGAGGAGAAGGAAACCACACTCACTACAATTTCAGTCTCACATAGATCTACCACGACAGCAAACCAAACACATAATCACACAAAAACATACTCGGAGGCTCTAAATAAAGATCTGCCGAAGCAGCAGAGACCTCCAAAGCAGACACCCAAGCAGCCACTACCCCAAAACAAAACACGTGCAACACATATCTCACAAAGCCAGTGTGCCAAACAGTCACAGCCCTTAAGACTAAACAACACACCTGATACACTTGTAATAGGTGACTCTATCGTCAGGCACACTGACGTCCCGCTCACCAGGCTGAACAAGGAGAGGGTCACGGTGAGCAGCCTGTCGGGCGCTAGGATCCGCCACATAACACAAGCACTCAGGTCACTCCAAGGCAAGTACAAATATGACTCAGTCATTGTCCATGCTGGTGTGAATGACCTGAGACGTACCTCCCTGGACTACATGAAAAGAGACATAAAGGAGCTCTCTGAGCATGTAGCCCAGGCCGGTATGACCCTGACCTTGAGTAGCATCTTACCCTCACCAAGAATGATGCCACAATATGAAGACAAGATGATCAATTTCAACAATTGGCTTAAGTACTGGTGTCATTCAAAGGGGATCCAATGCCTGTCAGCTTGGGATGATATGCTCGACAAGCCACGATGCTTTGCTAGGGACGGCTTGCACCTGTCACCCCTGGGCTTTCGGATATTGGCAAAGGCTCTTGCTACCCCATAGTGCCTTTTTAGGCAAGGCTCAAAAGACAAACCCACCTCCATAGGTATCACAAGGGATAAGAAACTAAGAGTAATGCTACTCAACGCCAGAAGTCTAAACCTCAAGATGCATGCACTCGAAACTCTCCTTAGCATGGAGAACATCGATATCTGTGCAGTAACAGAAACCTGGTTCAGGGCTCCTGAGAGCACCCCAGCACTACCAGGTTATACCTCATACCATGCTTTTCGCCCCAAAACTTGGACCGAACCACAAAAGGAGGGGAGTATCGATATTCATCAAAGATACCCACACCTCCAGGTTGGTGGCAAAGCACGAAGCATCACAGACTATCCATGTGCAACTAACAGTGGGTAAAACTGCCTTCCAGTTTATAGCCTGCTACAGACCACCCTCCCAAACCCAGGAACCACACTCGGCCTTCCTGAGAACACTGGAAAATATGAAGGTCTCTCCAAACACCATTATATTGGGCGACTTCAACTACCCAAACATAGACTGGGAGCATTACTCTAGCTCCAACACCCTAGCCCAAAGGTTCCTAGAATTTATAAACTCAAATGCTATGGAACAACTTGTTACCACTCCCACAAGAGGGAAAACATACTGGACCTGATCATCACCAACATGGGGACTCTATGCTCCAGACCAGAAGTGTATCCCTCACTGGTAAGATCAGACCATAAACTAATCTCACTGGATATTCACATCCCGACCCCATCCCTGCCCAGAAAACCACAGTGAAAAACTTCTCTAAAGCAAATTTCACACTCCTCAAAACTGAGGTGGAATCCTTCAAAGCCCCTGGGCCTGTGGAAAATACGGCCCAGACCGCAGAATCCTTTATAAACGCATTCTATGAACACCTTCAGGAATGCATGGATCATGCGATCCCAAATAAAACCAAGACCCAATCCTCCAAAGGCAGACGTCCTGTCTGGTGGACCCCAGCCATAAACAAACTATACAATAGAAGGAGGAAGCTACTAAATGATAGAGCAAAATCCCAAAAAGGGAAGGCATCACTGATCAGTATTAGCAAAAAACTACGGGCACACATAAAATTGTCTAAGCCAGCTTCGAGAAAAATTGCACAGGACACTAAGGATAATCACAAGGCTTTCTTTAGTTATGTTAGGAACCTGGGTGGTAATTCCCAGATATGCTCAGAATTAGTCCAAAATGACAAAAAATACACCGAACCCACAGACATTGCCAACATCCTAGCTGACAGGTTCAGCACAAACTTCTCCCCCCTCTCCCCACCAAAAGGGCAAATATCTATCCCAGCAGAGTGTTGCCCCTCTGACATCTCAGATGCTCAGGTAAGAGCCGCCCTCTCCAAAGCAAAAAACACAGCATCAATGGGACCAGATGGTGTCCCGGGCTGCGTCCTACATAAACTCCAAGAAGAGCTAAACCCAAACATAAAACTACTGTTCAATCTCAGCCTTATTACAGGATATGTGCCCAAAGAGTGGCGTACAGCAACAGTGGTCCATCTCCATAATGGTGGTGCCTCAACGGATCCTGGAAACTATCGCCCCATAAGCCTGACTCATAAATAAAGATATTGGGGACCTACAAACACTGGATCCTACCCAGTTCGGCTTTGTTAAGGGCAGATCCTGCCTCTTAAACCTGGTTGATTTCTTTGAAACAGTCACCAAGGCCATTGACAAGGGGAAGGTGGTCCACACAGCCTACCTGGACCTCGCAAAAGCCTTCGATACAATACCCCACTCGGGCATTATAGATAAGCTCACCAGCTTAAATATAAACCCCTATGTCACTAGATGGATTGCAAACTGGCTCAAGGACAGAACCCACATGGTTAGAATTGCTGGAGCCATGTCAGACTCCAAACCAGTTACAAGTGGTGTCCCACAAGGCTCAGTCCTGGGACCTCTCTTGTTCGGTATATATTTCTCCGAGGTACAGGCCAACACGGAAGGACTGTGGCTGACCAAGTTCGCAGATGACTGCAAACTGGGCACCATAATCGACTCTCCAGCCGACACAAGCATCCTCCAAAAGGGCCTCATAGAAACAGACAACTGGTGCCAGAGCCATGGCCTCAAGCTAAATGCCAAAAAGTGTATAGTCATCCCCTCTGGCAAAAACAAAGTGCCCACAAATTACCACATAGGTGGTAATCCATTAAGTACAGAAGAAGTAATTAGGGACCTGGGGACCCAAGTTGATAGCAATCTCTCATTTGACAACCACGTGGCCAAAGTGGTTAGAAAAACATTTTATATAGCCCACCTAATCTTGAAGGGATTCACATCTAGATCAGGGGAGGTCATCATGCCTCTTTACTCATCCCTCATCAGGCCCATAATTGAGTACAATGCCCCTTTTGGGATGTACCTTACCAGACACCTGCAGCAACTGGAAAGACCCCAAAAGTACCTCACCAAGAGGATCAAAGGGCTCAAACAGATGCCACATGCTGCCCGGTTAAAGAAACTCCAGCTCTACTCAGTGGCATACCGCCTGTTCAGTGGCGATCTGTGCCTGACGTATAAAGCCATGTCCAACCCGGAATTAATGGACATGCTGCACCTCAGAAAATCCAAATCCCATCGAGCTACGCGCTCGAGAGACTTGAACCTCAGCACTGAAATAAATAGGACATGCTGAAGGGACAGATTCATAACCCAGAGGCTCCCTTCACTCTGGAATAAAATCCCAGTCCAGGTTAGGCAGAGTCCCTCATTGACTCTCTTCAAGAGGAATCTTGATGAGTGGATGGGAGATCGTAGGTTTACCCCGGGTATCACTTCTGTGTCACTGTTAGACAGAGGCACAGTATACTAACCTCGAAAAAGGGCATAGCAAAATAAATTTAAAATGGGTGGCGAAAGCCAAACACATTCTGGCTAGGCTTATAAATGCCCTAGGGCAGATAGCCTAGTATGAACCTATGAACCTATGAACCTATTTGGTATGTACCTCTCAAGACATCTGCAATAACTGGAAAGGCCGCAGAATATACCTCACTAAAAGAATCACAGGCCTAAAGCAGATGCCCTACGCTGACCACCTTAAAAAACTCCAGCTATACTCTGTCACATATCGTCTACTCAGAGGCAATCTCTGCTTAACATACAAGGTCATGTCAAACCCAGAGCTGTTGGACATGCTATATTTAAAGAAATCCCAATCCCTCAGAGCCACACACTCCAGGGATCTAAACCTTGTTATCACAATAAACAAAACATGCTGGAGGGATATGTTCCTGACCCAGAGACTCCCCAGACTCTGGAACAGATTGCCCATACATGTCAAGTAGAGTGCCTCTTTGGCCCTCTTCAAAAGGAACCTTGACAATTGGATGGGAGAAAGGAAATTCACCCCGGGGATCACATCAGTCACCCTGATAGACAGGGGTCCAGGGAAGTAAATAGTGTGGGAAGAAATAGCCAGGGAATTGTTATGGCTAGGCTTGTATAGGCCCTAGGACTGATAGCCTAGTACCAACCTATGAACCTATGAACCTATATTATTATATTTTTTTTTTTTGCAAGAAAGCTTTATGCTGACAATTTCATCTCCCACAATTAATTTAATGTCAGCCCTCAGTTCACTTTCATTGTCCATCCACTTGCCTGGAGATTATGTCACTACTTATTTCTCCTGATATACCATATAGGGGAAGCATGAAGGGTCAGACCACTCCTGCCTGTTGCCCTCATCAGAATAATGATCACAAAGGCATGACTTGCTAAATTGTGAACAAAATCTACAGCCAGAACTGTCTATGCCACCCCCACTACTTATGTCATCTCTGGACCGGCACCATTTTATGGAATGGAGAAGACTTCAGGAAATTTCAACCTAGATGTTTAGGAGAAAAAGACAGTAGTTACACACTGATGATTCATAAAGGAGGCAATCACTGGTGTCTCAAAAACAAACCTGGCCCCCCCATGGATATGGTCCTGTGTATGTGAGGGGGAGTGTTTGTTAGGATTTTTCCATACTCTGCGTATCCATCCTGAAACTGATATACAGTGTACAGTGACATTTTAGAATCATGCATATTAATAAAGCCCCCATGCTCTGACTAGTTTATATTGGGATCTAACCCCCAGAGTCCTACAAAAGTGAAACCATCTTTGGGGAAACAAAACTGGCCCTTGACCTCTTTGTCTTTCCTTGGTACAGCCCGTAGTTCCCCAAATTCAAGTTATCTGAAGTGCATAAAACTATCTTACTTCTGTGTCAGAACTGGATTATCTTTCTGAATATACAAATAGGCATATGTGTATTTATTCATTTGCTTCTTTATTTTATATGTGAAAATATGTACCATTTGTGAAAATGTTTTGTTTTCAACCAAAACATAACTAATTCAGCAAACGTGCGCAGCATGGCGGTTGAGTGTTAAAGGTTTGTGACTCTTAGATTTAGAGTTCAGTCCTAAACTCTGGTCATTGTCTGTGTAGAGTTTGCATGTTATCCTTAGTCCTGTGTGGGCTTTTTTACTGTGCTCTGTGATTTCTCTTACCTCCCAAAAGCATGTTTTTTATTAGTAATTCTAAATTGTTCATCCATAGTGCACTTATCCTTTGGGCCGTGGTCAGGTCTGAAGTGGTGTGAAAAATAAAAAACATGATTATAAACAAATTAATTAAATTAAAACAAATACTTCACTTACTTCAAATTAACTTGTCAATGCACTAGAGCACATTCCATTTAATAACAAATTTTCTTAAACAAAAAAATTTCATTTCATTAATCCCAGGAAGCATATTGATGATTTTGTGCCTGTAGAGTCACAAAGTATACTGTAAGTTTTTATGAGTTTGATGTTTAGGTCCAGCATTCCTTGCCTTGACTGGTGAGGTTCCCATCCCAGTTACAGATGTTTTTTGCTTTCCATAGCCAGGATTCCGTGCAGATTTTAGTGAATGCTTATTATAGTATTTTCATTCGGTATGTTCAATCTGCTATAAAAGATGTGTATGACCAGTATTTTAAAAAAGAAAGGGCCATATCTTGGATGTTTCATAGCTTGAGTTAATCAGCTAAATAGCTGTTTACTTTTTTTCTGTATTATTAAATTTATAATTAAATGCAAACAGGGCACAATAGCAACACAACTTCTTTGTTGCCTTTAAGATAATCCTAAATGTGTCCTTATTAATGAATTTAATACATTCATGGGTATCTTGTTGGCTCTAATCCACTAGCTAGATATATACATCCTCTTCTCAACAAAGATGAAATGTTTATCACAATTATTGTTGCATACATACTGTATGACATGGTTATTGAGGGAGAGCTGTTATTCATGAGGTATGTACAATACTAAAGACAGACTTTTTTACAACCAATGAAACCACCAGTGACAGCTTTGCTCACAAGGTGAATTTCTTGGCATCCATTTCTTGAACACATAAAAAGCAGGTTATGATCAGCAACCAGATCATAATTCCCTATGATATGCACAAATGAAACTTAAATGTATCCTTAGAGAGACGTGGTTACATGATAAGTTTGAACAAATATTCAGAATACAGAAGAATTTTAAGTAAATCCATAGCACAAGGTATCAGTAGTCAGTATCATCCACAAAGTTTCAGAGGCATGGCATCAAAAACGTAGTAAAAAGATATTTGTAACCACACTAGTGATCCAAGAACAGGTAGGCAGTTCCAGCTTTAAAATTCTTTATTGGACAACAGACGTATAAGCGCTTTCACAGATAACTTCTGCTTAGAAGAAGCAGAAGTTATCTGTGAAAGCGCTTATACATCTTTTATTTATCTTTTATTTAGGTGAAGTATTTATCTGATGAAGACTGAAAAGGAATTTTATTGTTTGACCCCATAAAACTTTGAATTAGAAGTCTCCATGATAAATCTTTGATTTTAATGATAAGTGCTTCTCCTTAGAAAGCAGTTGTCATGGGGGAAATACCATTTTAATAATGAACTAGTACTCAAGCCACCTGGGGGCTAAAAATAAGCATCTATATTACAACATTGAGTCTTTAGTTAATTGAATAACTAAAGCTCAATCTTGTAATATCGAAAGCTAAACTTGTCGAACGGCCGTTTCAACCAAGGGAAACACATCACTTGGCCGAATCAAAAAAGAAAATTTCATCTGAAATCAAGTAGAGGCTTCACTCCCACACCCCCCGATGTAGGGGGCTGTGCCCCCCACACCCATCTACCTAAGTATACCAACTCTGAGATCGTTCCAAATTGAAGAAACGGACATACTCCACAGAACGGCCAAGGTGTTTCCCTGGGTTAAATCAGCCATTCGACAATTTACAGTTTCGATATTACAAGTTTGAGCTTTACTTATTCGATTAAGAAAAAAGCTTTGATCATGTAATATAGAATCAAAAATAATGATGCTTGTCAAGTTTATGTATAAATAGCCAGGAGACTGTGTAACTTCAGTCAATTAAGATTCAATATAGCTTGGTAGTAATTTGCTTTATTTTTAAGATTGAATGTGAATTTGTTAATTTTATTGCAGTTCTAGTGTTGTGAATACTGGGAAAGCATACAGAAGAGTTGGTAATGCATCTTGCTCTATTCATGCATATGCACGTAGTTCTTTTAACAGTGTAGAGTATCACCATGGATAGCAAAAACTATAACCTTTGCAAGAAGTCTTCAGCACCATGGACAGCAACAGCCAGAGCAGTGAACTGGAACTGTCAACAAGCTGCAAAAAAACACTGTCACAGCATTCAAGATAAAGAGCAATATGCAACAGGGATTTTAACTATTTTTGCTTGATGATTTATAGACATTGTTCCAAAAGGTCCTGTCCTAGTGCTTCACAACTCTAAAAATACACTGTTATCATCCTGTATACTATAGGAAGATATGTACTTGGTAATGTACCTCCAAGTTCAAACGTAAAACCATTCAGTCTTTCAGATCTTTACTTTTCCCTTACAACCACTTACTTTGAATTGTGCTTTTTGATACTTATTCAGCTGACAAATTTCTAATCAATCATCAAACTCTTTTATGTCATGTACTTTCATGAGAAAGCTACCTGACCTCATCTAAATTATTATATAATTAATAAGCAAATGTGTATGTCTTGTGATGAGTGTTTATGTTAGCACATTTCTATTTTTTCTCTTTGTGTATCTATATATCGATAGATAGATATAGATATGTGTACAGGTAAATATAGATATATTTTAACTCTATGTCAACTATAAATTTTCTGTGCACTTGTCTACTCAACTGAATGTGGAGTTTTTCTCCTCAGGTATTCCTTGAAAATGGGCTTTGCACTGTTGGACCATCCCAGTAAATAAATATAACAAAATAAATAGGGACTCTGTAGCCTTTTAGTTACTTTGCTATAAACACTTAACCGAACATGATAAGCGAACATGATACTATGTGCAGTAGGGCTTACTTCAAAGTTGTAGCCTTAAAAAAATAATAAAAATGCCAACTAACCTTTGCACTTATTACTCACAGAAATCTTGGTATCATTCAAACAATGGGGTTGATTTACATATTTGTATGAATTATACTATACACAGTCATCACATGATGCATAACTGACATTTTAATGGTAGTGCGGTAGTAACTTGACAAGGTATTAGACAGTCAATCAACATCTAGTTTCTGAAAATAAAATAAAAATGTAACACCCACCAGGGCAGTAAAACCATGAAAACAAACTGGGCCACCAAACGATGCAGTCTCTTCCACAAAAAGCCACACTATGATAAAAACAGAATCCAATTAATGAACACTGAGTCCTGTGAATCGATAGAACAGAAAATTTATTACTAATAGTAACGACTAAGCGCTTTCGCCAGCAGTCTGGCTTCATCAGAGTCTGATGAAGCCAGACTGCTGGCGAAAGCGCTTAGTCGTTACTATTAGTAATAAATTTTCTGTTCTATCGATTCACAGGACTCAGTGTTCATTAATTGGATTCTGTTTTTATCATAGTGTGGCTTTTTGTGGAAGAGACTGCATCGTTTGGTGGCCCAGTTTGTTTTCAACATCTAGTTTCTCTAATCTCAAATGAAGAAGACAAAATGTGCTTAATGCTGGACAAGCATTTGAGACCATCTCGTACTTTCTCAAGTCTGCAACTTGAAGAAATGCCACCAGGGTATCAGTGAAAATTTAGTATTAACTTTTATCCTTACTATGCTAGGCCACTGAAGCATTTTCCACTTTTATATTTATTTACTTTCCTTGTAAAGTCTTAACCAAACTGTTTAGCACTATTTACAAATACTTGAGCAGTGCTACAACCTAGATGGTCTAACTGTGAACAAATTTCTCACTCAAACAGAATAAAGAATTTATATACCACTCAACATATAATTAATTTGAGTATTCCAACTAAAGATATAGAAGCGTATATATTTACAGATAAAAAAGCCTATAGATATAGATATTGATATAGACATAGATATAGATTTAGAAAGAGTTATCCTTGTACTATGACAGTACCACTGAAGAATATGAATATATGAATGCTGAACCACTGTGGACTTTTCAGATTTATTACTCTCATTAACCAGGGAAATGTTAATATCAACCATAGCTGATAAGGTCGATTCATGATGATGGAGTGAATGATATGAAGAAACTCAGAAAGTCAACAAAAATATCATTGGATAGTCCGCAGTAAGAATGAGAGTTCTAATGAAAGTGAAAGCAAACTATTAATTTGATTTCAATCCCTAAAAATTACAGCCTTCTATAAATAATGATGGAAAATACCTAATGGTTAAAAGCTCAAACAGTACCACTAACTGGTCATCCAGGCAATTTCATTGTATTCCTCTAAATGTCGCCTTATCTATATTTTATAAATAGGATGAGGAGGTATTTATTAGACAGTTCTTTAATTTGGATAAGAGGGAGAGGGGATCAGAGCTGTCATACAGCATCTATATCACGTTATCGAAATCATACTACATCGAATCACTAAAGGTCGACCTCTAGTGATCGATGTAGTAAAACATCGAATAATGTTTAAAAAAAACCAAACAAAAATAAAAATTAACTAGCGTAGGCAGGGGGGCAAGCCCCCTGCACCCCCCACACCCCCCTACTTAAATATTCCAACTTCGAGACTGCACTGCATTGAGGTAAACAGAAATCTCCCCATACGGAGATTTCCGTTTACCTGCACGATGTTCTGCACTCTTTCGATGTTGTGGTGCCAGCAATATCAGCTTCGATATTGTCAGCGTTCGACATTGTGAAGTAGACCCGTCATATAAGGGCATTGTTAGTTGAGTATACATTACATATGCCAACTGTTAATCATATATATATATATATATATATATATATATATATATAAATATTTATTGACATTTGGTAACTGGGAAAGTGCAACTGGGTTAAGGACCCATTTTCAGCAGAGGCCCAGGGAGAAAAGCTCTAGTACAGTCATTAACAGATAAAACAGTATAATGATGCAGTACATTAAATAGATGCAAAAAGATCCTAACATTCTTTCAAGATGCAATCAGATAATTTAGAGAATACAATATTTCAATCCATCAGATTACATGGTATTTATCTTACAAGTATATATTACACAATGAAAAACAGAATGTCTGGTAGGGATTTGTGAGGAAATGGATTAAATACTTTTTAGGAATAATAGAAGAAGATATGGATAGGTTTGAGTGAAGTACAATAGATGGGAGGAAGCCAATATATGAATTAGTGTGTAGTGTCTTGAGAGTTGAGAGTTGAAGCAGGAAGGTTGGTGGGATGTTTAAGGAAGGTAGCAAGGAAATGGCAGGGGAGGTTTTATTACATATATGTATATATATATATATATATGTATATATATATATATATATATATATATATATATATATATATATATATATATATATATATAATATATATATATATATATATATATGCTGAAGGAGTTGCATGAACAATGCTGCATCACCCAGACACATCATGGGTGTGTAAACCTCCTGAAAGAATAGGATTTACAACTTCCAGTGAGCATTATTTTTGGTTTAATTAAATCAGTTAGAGTGCATTTCTTAACATACTAACCATGAGACAAAAACAAGTACCATTCATAAATTTCAAACATGGCATACCAAAGACCTTACTTTTGTTTGTTTGTTTCTTTATTTTATACAGAATTCTTCACTGGCTCTTAAAACAACAATGTATTTTTATTGAATTATTACTTAAGACACAGACAAAGATACATTTATATAAAAGAAAATAAACCATATTAACATATTCCTTGTTACCTACATTATAGATCACACATGTTCTTTTGCGAATTTTTAAAGTCTGCCAACTCATCACTCTCCCAAAAGATATGTTCCCAATTACCTCTTTCTTTCTCATCACAACTCCAACATTTCCCACCTACCTGAGAAAATAGGAGTATAAAAATAAATATGTAAACACTTCCAAGCAAAAATTCTAAATATTCTAGTATTCTGTTTTTCATAATTGGGAGCCATACATATGTCATCCAATTGTTCTCTTGAAAATGGTTTACCCAATCTCTGTTCCAAACGTTTGCTAACCTCCACTGATTGACTCTTCTAGTAATTGTGTAATATTTTATATGGCCTACTAATTATCCATTTTTAAGAGCAACTTCTGTTCTAGATTTAATTAAAACCCTATGAGAACTGGTCTTTCACTTAGGATTCCCCTATCCATTTCTCTTTGTCTATATTGATACAGTAGGGAAGGCATTCTCTGGCCTGCAGTATAAATGTCTTGTTGGTCTCTTGACATTCTATCACATTTCCCTCTCTAGTTACTTGCTCCCAATACATTGGTTCCTTTTCCAATTTTCCCGTCTTGCTATTCTCTGCATCCCTAATTGCAGTAATCCACATCAGCAAAGCCTCCTATCTCCATTCTTGTTTTGGCTCAGTTGTTATAATACTTTCTGCTGATTTTGAATATAATATTCTGTATGTCTATCGTCATTCTCCTTAAGGATCAAATCCAAAATCATACTCTGTCCTTGTTTTTTGAATTTATCTCCAATGTCATCATCACCCATTTTTTACTTTGAACTGTAGCATTCTGCTTGTGTTATGTATATCAGCCGTAACTGTGTAGCTCTAAAATATTCCTTCAAATAAGGCAATTCTAAACCGCCATGCTCTATTGGAAGGATCAGCTTATCCCACTTGCTCTTACCCTCTTCCCTTCCCAGATAAATTCCTTCAAATCTTTATTCATTATTGTCCACAACTTATTCTCTGGTTGATAAAAATATGCCTGACCTGCATAAGAAACTAAAGGGAGTAAAAACAGTTTCACTGTTTGTATCTTGCTATCCATATACATAAACAAGAACTTCTAGTTTCTCAGTTTTTATATTATCTTTTGTTTAGTCTTTTTCCACATATCCTGTCATTACAGGTCTTTTTTAATCCATACTCCTAAATACTTCATTTTATTGTGTCCCCATCAATATGGATATTGCTGAACCAATTCACTTGTGAGTATGTAATTTACAGCTATAGACTTTGTTTTGTCTTCATTAATGTTATATCCCGAAAAGACTTGAAACTGCCTCAGAATGTTGCATACCACTGAGATTTCCTTTTCTGGTTTCATCAGGTAAAAATAATATTGTCTGCAAATAAAGCCAACATTTTTTGTTTACCATACCAATTATATCCTTGAATTTCTGAGTCTCTTATTTTCTTTGCCAATGACTCTAAATATAAAGCACATTACAAAGGGGAAAAATACACCGCCTGCCTGGTTCCTCTGTTCAGGCACAAATTGTCAGAGAGGAACCCCCCCCCCCCACACACACACACACACACACACACTGTAATCCTTGCCTCTGATCTCTCATATATGCTTCTAATTAACCTTATTACTGAATAAAGGAATGCAAATGCTTCAATTGCCCTAGTCATAAAGTCCCCACTTACTCTGTCAAATGTTTTCTCTCCAAGCTCCATCAACAACAGCAGTATTTTCTTACATTCTGCTTCCATCTAGATCACCATTATTCTGTGTGTTAAATGTTTGCCTGCCCTCCACAAAACCACACTGATCAATATCTACCAATATTTTAACCATTATAAACATAAACACTTTATGATCATGGTTTAGGATTGAAATGGGCCTGTATGAAACTGGATCTGATGGGTCTTTACCCTCTTTAGGTATTACAGCCACCAGTGCTTTCTTCCAGGATGTTGGTGCTTCTTGTCCTCTTGAAATGCTGTTAAACACAACCTTTCAGATCTTTCCCACTTTCTTCCCTTCCAGCTTTCAAACTTTCCATAGAAATACCATCTATTTTTGGAGACTTCCATGCAGGTTGACTATACATCACCATTTTTATCTTATCTACTCCTATTTTAACCATTATTTACTTGAGCCTCATTGACATCTAAACTTTGCATACTTATGTCTTCCACAAATAGTTCCATTTGTCCTGTTTTATTTATTTCTACATTTCTCTGCTATATACACATTTTCATAACATTTCTACAATATCTCTAATACCTCTACAGGATCTCTAGTTATTTTTCTTGTTATAGTCTCTCTAAGTTAGGCAACAGAAAGTAGAATGGGTTCTTGCTAATGTCGTTATGCTAAATGTTTTTGTGCTCTGGAATTCTAAACTCATATATATTATCCAGACAGTCCCTTATTTTCTCTGTGGTTTTCTCTTTTCTTGTTCTGTGAGATTCTCCTTACTCTACAATACTTTAACTTTTTGCCTCTCTAAATAATTCCTGTTACTTCTTAATCATATCTCACTTTTTTATTTGTACCCTATTTTTAAACCACACTTTCATTTTATCTTACTCACTAGCTGTAACTTATGAAGAAATTTCTATCTTCCCTAATAACTCTCAAACAATTTCCACTACCCATTCTTTAAATTCTTCTCTTTTTAACAGGTAGATGAGGAAGCACCAGTGCCTCCTTTTTAATGAATTACTTTGCATTTTTATCCAAGTTTTTATTGGTGAATGATCTGAAATATTTATTGGATTGTTGTGTTGAAGCTTTCAATTAAATGCATATGTTCCTGTGAAATATAATTTCTATTTATACTAGTCCATTATTGTGCCTTGTGGAATAATATGTAAATTCTTACTACTGAATTCACATCTTTCATACTAAATATTTTCATACATTTCTTTAGAAATCTACCCTCTTTTGTTATACTTTCCCTTCTAGGTCCCCCAGACACATCCTCACTGTTGCAAAGCAAGGTCCAGTCCCCACCTGTAATTAACATTTGCTGCTGAAAGCTAATTATTTCTCCCAAAAAATTCTAAAGCTCTATAATAGCAGTTTTAGGTGGAATATAAATACATGCCATTTTAATCTCCCTTCTTGGCCTGTAGCCCTTATTAATACAAATCTGACATTATTATAGTTTCCCTTCTTCTATCACTATTGTAGCTCCACCAGTAATTAGTATAAGTTCTCCCCTTTTCTTTTGCCCCTCATATTCTGCTGAATATCCACCCTGAAATCCTTTCTTTATTAAACATGCATGCTTACTTCTTTCCAAATGTCTCATGTAGCATTGCTATTTGCTCTCTGCATTTCTTAATAAAATTCAATACTGTTACCTTTTTGTCATACTTGTGAGGCCATTTACATTCCAAAATAATATGGCTAGTGTATCCAATATGATAAGACAGTATCATTCACACCTATTATACATGTCGGCTTTTAAAATGTCAGTTTCCAATTTTTCTGTTACATGCACCCATTAATGTTTGACAGGTTGACCTTTTATACAGCTGTTTCTTGTCATCTCTATTTGAACATATGTCACTCATCCACCTACAGCAGACCCTTCCTCAAATTGCCACAGTACTGTTCCACCTCCTATTCGGTTGTAATTCAGTCATGTGTCAAAGTATAGACATGTTAAGTGGTTAATTCCCTGCCATCACCACACTAAGTAGTCCGCAAGTCATGGTCCCAATTATTCAGCATTCATGACAGTCTTTGGAATCTGCTCACTAGATTTCCAAAACTCTCACAACTGTTTCTGTGTCTGTCACACTGCTGATAATAGGCAACTTATAGTTGTCAACAATGAGAATAAAGTTCAGTTTCACAGAATATTTAGTTAAACCACCCAAAAATGAACTGCACTGTGTGTAAACACATTCATATCACTGGGCTCACTGTAATCAAAGTAAAGCTTATGGCATTTCTGAATATGTGACACCAGTGGTTAAATATATGCTACTCAATTTAGATGGACAGCAAGCTAAATTAAAAAAAAAAACAATAGGAATTCTCCTAGGACAGTTATCATCACTTTATTCTCACTTGTTTTTCAGGCTATTCTGTCTTTTTTACTCCTATTATTGCATATTAGATATCATACAGATACTTAAACCAACACATAAAACTTTGCACTGTAAAATAGCTAATGAAAAAGCCTCTTGAATTGAATGTTGATTCATTCATTCAGACTGGTCCCCACCAAGCACTGCTTGGATGGGTGAGGCAGTGCAAGCAAGCTTTACTTTGCCTTAGCATTATTCTAGCATGAAAGTATCAGTTGTGCACATACTTGGCAGGTATAATTTCTTAATTAAGAAAATAAAAAAATGTGATGGAGTAGGAATGTGATAGCAATCGAAAAGGTTATATCTCTATATCTATATGCTGTTTCCACTCTAGTTTCTAAACACAAACTAAATAACTGACATTCTACAGTTGCCTTCCAATCAGTATTGCAATTTGTCAAGTTACTAGGTAACAGTATGCTGTACAGTGTGTATTTCAAATCTCTGCATTCTTTGTGCGCTGTACAAAAACGTTTGCTTACGTTTAGCTATGCAGACTATTTAGTCGTCATACAAGCAATAATGCCTGACAAGATGGGCATTATTTGTGAAATAACAGACTTTACAAGAACTTGTAGGTAGATGGCATTTGTCCATACTTTGAGGACATCTGTTTGTAGAAGGAGAGTACATGTTTGCACTGCTATGGAGAAAAGGTACATCACATACTCATCAGTGCTCATTAGGTGTCACATTTTCCCAGCTCTAAAGCTAGGCTACGTTTTGCAGCACTCGATATAGAAAGAATATCAGTCTCATCAGTGGTTGATGAGTCTCACTCTCTGAAGGCTAGAGAGCCCCTAACTCTAACGACAAACTTGCTGGTCAGTACTATGATATCTGCAGAGATAGACTACAGGAAGAAGTGTCAATAAATGTCATTCAGGGGTGAAAAATCTCTTAGAAGAAAATGCAAACAGGATGAAATAAAGGCTTTTCATGTAACAAACAGAGATTATTCATTGCAAAGACCAACAACTTGTTTACAAGTAAAGAAATAAATAATTTAGTTGGTGTGTATGTGTGAGTGTGCATTCGTGTGTGTGTGTGTGTGTGTGTGTGTGTGTGTGTGTGTGTGTGTGTGTGTGTGTGCACGCGCGCATGTGTGCATATGTGCATTTGTGCATGTGTGTGTGTGTGCCTGTGTGTTATCTATGCTCCACAACAGACTAGCTCTGGTATCCTAGCTGGGATTATCTGATATGCCTTTCAGCCAATGAATGCCAGGATAGTCTTCAGCTACCCCATAACTGAATTAGATTAAGTGGGTAATAAGTTCAAGAATGAATGCATGAATATTAAAAATTTAATCCACAAAATACTTGACCCTGGTCATTGTCTCTAAATAATGTAATGACCTGACACTTGCAATTCACAAGCCCCCTCTCAAATTTCCTTAAAGAAAGGCACTCAGAGTTATTTATTGTTTTTTGTTTGATATCCTTTCTGACTGCTTCTTTATTCTGCATATTTTATATGCAGCATAGTTATTTCCCAAGTATTGCAAACTCTGTGCAGGATATATCAATTTTTTTCCCAGTAGATCATCAGTGGATACCTAACCCCATCTGTTATATGTGACTTATAGGTTCATAGGTGAATACTAGGCTAACTGCTCTAAAAGGCCATTTTAAGCCTTGCCAATAACCCCAGGTCAGACTAAAACCCTGCACCTTGTAACTATAAGATGAAGACTTTAACCATTATGCCAAACCAAGTGAAAGGGGATGGGGGAAAAGTATTTACAAAGATTCAGAGCATCTGTCTTGAATGTGTAATACAATCTTATTTAGATGCATGTCTGACATATTGGTAAATTATGCTAAGTTTTGCATGTGTGTTTTATAATTTTAAAGCTAGAGCTATAGACCTAGTAATCAGCCACTAATGCAGTTTTTTTATAATCATTCTTTAACATTAAATATATGGTAGCCATTATTCCGATTCATATAACACTTTAAAATTCATAGCACTGGACTTCAAAAATTATAATAACTAACTGCCTGTATATCATAAAGATCTCAATCCCCCCCCCCCAAATCAACACTAAAGAACTACTAATACATACTCCATGGGACCTGACAATATACCTGGCTGCTTAATAAACAGTACTAAAAGGGCATTGGCAGAGCTAGTCCATAAACTCTTCAACTTGAGTATTGCCACACTGGCTCCCCAAGGTCTGGTACAAAGCAGGTTGCGAGCTCACCGAGGAGTCCATACATTCATACACTCATAAAGTCTCAGCATAGCAGCCAATGTACCATGCTTTCTAGTGAGCAAGGGGTTATTAAAAGTATTTATAAACTCTTGTAATCCTTGCTGGATAATGGCCATAACTTCCAGCTCTTGCCTACCACCATTAGGTATATGATTTGGATGACAGGGGATGAGGGCTTGAAAGTAAAAAGGGGATGGGCAAAAAATATTTACAAAGATTCAGAACACCTGTCGTGAATGTGTAATGCAATCTTACTTACATGCAGAAAGGTTAAAAGGTATATATTTCTATGCAAGATATCTTCAGACACTATGTTTAAAACCATAAAATAGTTCAAGTACTGAATTTCAATCAGTGAAATGCATGTTTGATACCACCAGTGGCCACATCAAAGGAGATATGTGGCCATCTCCAGTGAAGCTTTTTACATGCCATCCAGTAGCTCACCTGGTTCAGGTAGTAGTATGTATCTGCATCCTGGAGCTGGTACTTCTGCTTTTGTTGACCAGGAAGACCAGCTAGCATTTCATAGAATATGTGATAATTTCTTTCATTTTTGGCCTGTAAAGGAAAACAAAATACTAGTTACAAGCTTCCCACAGGCCTGCTCTTGCATGTCATTATTTTCAGTACTGAGTGTCCCCTGCACTTAGGTGAACAGGAATCAGAAACTTCCTAGACACAGGCAGCATCTGGACAACAGTTACATTACAAGACTCTTGGTTGATTTGTATGGATTTCTAGCTCTCCCAGGTAATAATTGTGAACATTGCTTTAAATGAGATATTACATTCTAATTAATAAACCTGTGAAGTGTGAGCTCAAGGTTCAGTGCCATGAATAAGTGCCTACATAGCTTTGAAGACTAGAGGATATTATATGTGACAGTCACCATAAACGGACAAAGAAGAGCAACTGGAAAAGGTTTAATCCTTAAAATCATCAGCTAATTGGTCACACAGTTCAAGAGTGTCCTTGACATGAGCCAGAATGATTACAAATTAATAAAAAAAATGCATCTTACACTTCCTTAAGTACCATATTTTTTTACCCATCTGAGTTTTAAAATGGAAAAAAAATAGCCCTTGAAAAACTTCCTTTGAGAAAAATTGAGGACATAACTCTTTCTGTTATTTGGAAAAACATGTACAAGTAAAACAGTTACTTATAGAAATGGGTTAACAACAACTCTAAGAACAAGAAACTCAGATACAATCAAAAAGCATCAGAAAAAGCAGCAAGAAGCAGCAGATGCTAAAGGAAATGCCCACGTGGTTTATTAACATGTCACCAAACAGGTGGACTCATTTCACTGTCTTATTCAGTAAGCTAACAAAATCAAACTGAGAAATCAGTTTGCGCATGTCCTTTTTCTAAAACATGCATAGTAAAAATTTGCTACACTCTCTGGATTTATGTTTCCAGTCAAATTGGAATAAAATTTATGGATTCTATGACAGAGAGGTGGAGTGCTGACTTTAGCCCAGCACCCTGCGTTTAATTATAAGGCATGGCCATATGACGAACCAATTTGAGGGGGTGGGGAGTCAGTAGTTGATGTCAGATCCCCCATGCCAGGGGGGGGGGAGATGGTGAGAGACCCATTATAGGGAAAAATACCTGGAAGATTGATGGTTGTATGCAGATCTGAGCAGAGAGACTCGTAGAAGGTACAACACCTACCCAACTAATGTTTGGGCACTCAAACATGGCCACAGATGTGTGGAAGCAAACATCTGCATTATGGACACATTACAGCAGTCATTGTACTCTGCCTGCTGGTCACCAGGGAGAAAGAGGAGTTGGGCTTGAGAAGATGACCCAAGCCAGCTAAGGAAGATGGAGGCTAGTCTCTACCTGTTGATCATATCAAGATAAAGATGTGGTCACAGAAAGGCAGTCTTCTGTGGAAAGGGAGCAATCAACATAGTGTTATATGGGGTGCTAATATTAAGCAGGATAAGGGTACAAAGGATCAATGCAGTGTTACAAGAGATAGATGGTCAGATATTTATACATGTATGGATGGATGGATGTGTTTCCTTTGCTGACTGTGAGAGAAAAATTCCAGAAATGTAAGAAAAAATCTTAACAGAGAAATGCAAGGCAGATGTAATATATTGTATCATTTCATAACAGCGCTATTATTATTTGTGTTATTTAATATTTTGTGCTACTGTGAGTTTGTATCTTTTAATCAGATAAACTCACTGGGCCATCAAGATGCCTTTTTCAGGGATGAAACAAGAAGACTGTTTTGGCAAAAATTTGATCCTGTCACAGGAGAGGGTGATGAAAGACTTGTACAAAGTTAAAATGTCCACCATATATTATGATGGAGAGTAATCAGAAGTATAGAAATAGAGGAATTATAAAAACAGAAGTAATTTTTTATACATTTGCTAACCTGCTAAGCCCACCAGACACAACTGTCCCTTTTCAGGGGTGACACGTTTGCACTGTCTGGTTAAGTGACCTGTTCAGAATCACAGAGCAGACAAAAGAAGGTGGAAGGAATCACACCCTGTTCCCTGGGCTACAGGAAGCAGCTAGCTTGTTAACAGGTGATTGCTGTAGTCCTCTGTATTAACTGCTATTAGTAATGATAAAAAAGTTACAAAAGGAGCAGTGAAATACAAATTTCAAATAATTAAAATGGTCCTGAGGAGATATATAAGATGTATAAGTGAGTGAAGTGTAGAAATCAGGACATACTGACAAAGGAAGGGCAATTAAAGAAGGTGTATACCTCTGTAAAGCAATGAAGGAAAGCAGAGTAAGATGGGCTATGAATAAATCAGCAATATGGGGAAGCGGCTGAGGGGGATCTTCCATAACAACCTGCTTTAATGTGCAGTAGTGCAAAGAAAAAGTTCAAGAAACAGAACGAAACAGTAACAGACTGAGACATGAGGAAAAAAAACATGAGATCTTTGAGCAGCAAATTAAAAATGAAAAATAAGCAAAGTTAAAAAACATTACATTCAGTACTTTGATAGCTCACATATGACTAAAAAGATTACTAGTAAAATGAATTAAAATAGTGAAAATCATTAAAAAACAGAATATTAGATAACACATGTTTATTTCTTAGAATTCACTCCACAACTATGTTCCACTTCTCATTTGCTTGGATTAATGTAGCTTCATCATTATGTTAATTTTTAACCTGCTTTTGTTAAGTAAGATACTCTCTTTTACTGATTAGTTCTTCATTACCTGAAACACAATCCGAGACTTCTCCAGAAGGTACTGTGAGGTTATGGCACCACAAATCACACCTCTGCAATAGAAAAAAAAAAAGAAAACAGTAGAAGACATATGTGAAGAGTGCATATTCAGTCACACACATTGCTAATGATTAGCTTTTATACTTACTCTTCCAAAAAGATCTCCACATATTTTCCAAACCTGCTGGAATTGTCATTTCGGACTGTTTTGGCATTTCCAAATGATTCTAATAGGGGAGTTGCTTCAAGAATCTAACCAGAAAACATAAAGTATATGAGGCAGCAGTATTACTGGCAAACTGCACTTTTAAAGACACTTGAGTTATAATTTCTGTGATGCATGCCATAGGTGTTCTGAATTTCTAATTATGAATTCTGGTGTCATGGATGAAGATAAAAGCACAGACTTAAACTTCTATTAATGCCAGTGTTAAAAAAAAAAAAACTTTACACACAGCACAAACATAAGCCCCACTCCAAAAGAAAAAAAAACACTGCCGCTCCAACTCAACCATGTAGAAATTAAATTAATTCAAATTACAATGAAAAAGTTAAAATAAAAGAATA